>NC_080165.1:103534159-103799159 GCF_950295315.1 Erinaceus europaeus | reverse complement strand
AGCTCTGTTTCTAGGCAGCTGGTACATATTAAAGAAAATGCTTCAAAATTTATCAACATTAAAGAAGTGCCTGCTTTCTTCCCCAGGCCAACAAGCTCTATTCAAAGGCAATCAGAGCCCACAGCAGTAAGACCAGCCCCAGAAGAGGACCTAGGATGAACAGGACCTCTGGGCTGGGAGGAGGGAGAAGTGGGAGGAATCCTGGTTATGGGATCTGGCCCATTTTGCCAATATGTTTCTCCATGCCTACCTCCTAGCCTGCTTTGTTTTTACTTCCACTCTTATTCCATGAAGCATGCAAGAAAACTCCATCACCCTGCCTGGCAGCTGGAGAGGCTGAAACATGGGTCTCAGAGGTGGAGGAAGCAGCGTGGCACAGCTAGCAGTGACATACCCAGCAGAGCACCCATGTCATCATGCACAAGGACCCAAGTTCAAGCTACCGGTCCCTACTAGCAGACAGGCAGCTTTTTCGAATGGTGAATCAGTGCTTCAGGTCTCGGTCTCTCTCTCTCTCTCTCTTATTGCCACCAGGGTTGTCGCTCGGTGCCAGCTCTATAAAGCCATTGCTCCTAGTGGCCATTTCCCCCTTTTTTTTCTTTAATTTTTTTTCTATTTCTTCTATATGACAGAGAGAAATTGAGAGGTATGGGGGAGAAGGAGAGAGAAAGAGAGAGGCACCTGCAGACCTGCTTCACTCTTTGTGAAGCTTCCCCTCTGCAGGTGGGGAGCAAGGGTTTGAACACGGGTCCTTACATGTAGTGATATGTGTGCTTAACTGTGTGAACTACTGCCCAACCACCCAAGTATCTCTTTTTCTCTCTCTCTTTCCCTCTCACCCCCCACTTTCTTCTTCTCTTCCCACCTCTATAAAAACAAAGCTGAAGAGAAAAGCGAAGGCGGGGATAGAGAGCAGCGACAACTATGTTTCTCTCCTCTCCTCTCCTCTCCGGGGTCAACTAGGAATACCAAAGGAGATCACCTGGGACTGCAACAAGACACGACTAGAACAACTTCAGGAACCCACCAAATCAGCAGTAAGTGCAAACATGTGTGACTCGTGGACAGAGAGGAACCTAAGGAGAAATTGAGCAGCTGGTAACAGTCTGGCAGTTTACCAGTTCAGGCACCATTTCTAGTCTGTTTTACTAACAAAAAGACTGCTGAAGGGAGGAAAGGACTCCCTAAAGACTCACCAAATGCAACTGTGAGTCTCCATTGCTACTGCCCTCAGAGGCTAGAGCAGCAGGGGGTAGGCCTTGTGCTGACATCTAGGAACAGAGAACTGACCAGGAAACACAGGAGAAGAGCTACACCCTGGTGCCCTAGAACTGGGGCTGTCTAGTGGGAGCCTTTACACATTGTTCACCTATTGAGAACATGGTGAATAATTGCCTCATAAGCTGCAGACTATAAACGGGACTTGTTTAGAAACTCACAAGACCCAGCAGTGCTGCCTGGCTTGGCAGAGAAGCTGAATTGAGCACAAAACTTAGGATCCTTGGGCATGAGCATCTCTTTGCATAACCACTGTGCTATCTCTCCTTCACCCTGCTTTATTTCTTGGTCAGGAGTAAGTGATTAAGCTAAGAAGCCTACTTATAGTTTAAAAGCCCTCAGGTTCCAATACCCTACAGGGAAGAAAAAAAAAGAGGCTTTAACAGCCACTGTGGTCCAATTCAGGAATCAAAATAATATTGAAACAACTGTTAATTACCACAGCTGTGAACTCTTTAAGCACCTTACTTCGACATAAGCCAATCCAGGCAAGATTGATCAGTAATTTGAAAAGTACTAAGAGAGGGACCTCATAACATACTATATAGAATGGTTTAATGAACAAGGAGAAATATTGGACACAGGAACGAGGACAAAAGTCCAGCAAAAAAGGTCCCCCCACAAAGGTTGAAGAACAGAATAATGAGGTCAACATAGAAATGTTAGTTTAGGAAATTATTATAGGAGTAAAGTGTTTGAAAGAATTGTCATCAGAAATGCAGAAATAACAAATGAGACTCTGGAAGAAAACACTAATTATCTTAAGGTTATTAGAGAGCTGAAAACTGAAATAACTGAGCTAAGAACACAACTAGCTGAACAAGCCAAAACAGTATCAGAACAAGGTAACAAAATAGATGAACTCCAGAAAACAGTAGAGGGCAGAGAGAATAGAATAAATGAAGCTGAAAACAGAATTAGCAAGATTGAGGATGAATTAGAGACAACTAAAAAAGAAGTAAGAGATCTCAAGAAGAGATACTGAAAACAACAACAGACATATGGGATGACTTCAAAAGAAATAATATACTCATTATTGGCTTACCAGAGGAAGAAAGAGAGGGAGGGGAAGAAAGTATTCAACAGGACATCATAGCTGAGAACTCCTTTAGTCTAGACAACATAAAACACATAAATGTTCAAGAAGCCCAGAGGGTACCAAACAGACACCAAGACACATCATATTTATAATGAACAGGAATAAGGATAAAGAAAGGATTCTGAAGGCTGAAAGAGAAAAAGCAATAACCTAAAGAGGAAAACCCATAAGATTAGCAGCAGACTTCTCCTCACAAACACTACAGGCCAGAAGAGAATGGCAAGATATCTGTGGAATGGTCAATGAGAAAGGCTTTCAACCAAGACTACTGTATCCTGCTAGACTGTCATTCAGACTAGATGGAGACATAAAAACCTTCTCAGAAAAGCAACAGTTGAAAGAATCAACTATCACCAAGCCTGCCCTGAAAGAAGTTCTGAAAGGTCTTCTATACACAGTCAGACCAACATAAATAGGCCATCTATCAGAACACTCTAAAAATCTACAAGAATGGCATTAAAATATCTTCAATCTTTGATATCAGTAAATGTCAATGGCCTGAATTCACCTATTAAAAGGCACAGAGTAGGATGATGGATCAGAAAACACAACCCAACATTATGCTGTCTACAGGAAACCCACCTAACTCAACAAGACAAATACGGACTCAAAGTGAAAGGATGGAAAACTATCATACAAGGCAATGGCCCACAAAAAAGGGAAGGAACAACTACTCTCATATCTACTCTCATATCATGACATTAAAATAAATAAAACTTAAAAAGATAGGGATGGACACTACTTAATGCTCAAAGGATCAGTTAATCAAGAGCACTTAACAATTATTTAACGTCTATGCACCCAATGAGAAGCCATCTAAATACATCAAACATCTACTGAAAGAGCTGCAGCAATATATTAACAGCAACACAGTAATAGTAGGGGACTTCAACACCCTACTCTCTCAGCTTGACAGATTGTCCAGGCAGAAAATCAATAAAGACATGAGGGAGCTAAATGAGGAGATAGATAAACTAGAACTATTGTACATTTTCAGAGTCATTCGCCCCAAGAAACTGGAATACACATTCTACTCAAGTCCACTTGGGTCATTCTCAAGGACAGACCATATGTTAGGCCACAAAGACAGCACCAGCTAATTCAAGAGCACTGAAATCATTCCAAACATCTTATCAGAACACAGTGGAATTAATCTAACACTTCACAATCAACAAAAGATTAGTAATAGTCACAAAAAGTCGAAGCTTAATAGTACACTACTTATCAACTACTGGGTCAAAGAGGAAAAAGGAAGAAATCAAAATATTTTGAGAGTTCAATGAAAATGAAGACAAAAGCTATCAAAATATTTGGGACGCAGCTAAAGCAGTTCAGACAGGGAAGTCATAACCATACAAGCACACATTAGGAAGCAAGAAAAAGCACAAATAAACAACCAGAATTCACACCTTAAACACCTAGAAGAAGAAGAACAAAGGAACCCTAAAGCAACCAGAAGGACAGAAATCACTAAAGTTAGGGCAGAAATAAATAACATTGAAAACAAGAAAAACATACAAAAGATCAATGAAAGTAAAAGTTGGCTCTTCAAAAGAGTGAACAAAATTGACAAAACTTTAGCCAGACTTACAAAACAAAAAAAGGGGGAAGACACAAATAAATCGGATCGTAAATGAAAGAGGAGATATCACAACAGACACTGCAGAAATTCAACATATCATGTGAGGCTTCTATGAACAACTATATGCCACCTAGTTAGAGAACCTGGAAGAAATGTAAGAGTTACTAGATACCTATGAACTTCCAAAATTAAATAAAGAGGAACAATATGAACAGGCCCATACAGCTAATGAAATTGAAACAGTTATCAAAAACCTTCCCAAGAATAAAAGTCCTGGACCAGATGGTTTTACAAATGAATTCTATAAAACCTTCAAAATAGAACTAATACCTCTACTTTGAAAACTCTTCCAGAAGATTGAAGACAGTGGAATACTCCCTTCCAGCTTCTATAAAGCTAACATCACTCTGACACCAAAAGCAGACAGGGACACAACCAAAAAAGAAAAATATAGGCCAATATCTCTGATTAGCATAGATGATAAAATACTGAACAAAATTCTAGCCAACTGGATACAACAGTATATTAAAAAGATTTTTCATCATGACCAAGTTGGGTTCCCCTAGGGATGTAAGGTTGGTTTAATATACGTAAGTCAATCAACATGATCCACCACATCAATAAAAGCAAGACCAAAAACCACATGGTCATATCAATAGATGCAGAGAAATCCTTTGACAAAATACAACATCACTTTATGATCAAAACACTACAAAAATGGGAATAGATGGAAAATTCCTCAAGATAGTGGAGTCTATATATAGCAAACCTACAGCCAACACCATACTGAATAATGAAAAACTGGAGCATTTCCCCTCAGATCAGGTACTAGACAGGGTTCCCACTATCACCATTACTATTCAACATAGTGTTGGAAGTTCTTGCCATACCAGTCAGGCAGGAGCAAGGAATTAAAGAGATACAGATTGGAAGAGAAGAAGTCAAACTCCCTATTTGTAGATGACATGATAGTATACATAGATGAACCCAAAGAATCCAGCAAGAAGCTTTTGAAAATCATCAGGCAATACAGTAAGGTGTCAGGCTACAAAATTAACATTCAAAAGTCAGTGGCATTCCTCTATGCAAACACTAAGTTAGAAGAAGATGAAATGCAGAAGTCAATTCCTTTTACAATAGCTACAAAAACAATAAAATATCTAGGAATAAGCCTAACCAAAGAAGTGAAAGACCTATATACTGAAAATTATGAGTCACTACTCAAGGAAATTGAAAAAGACAAAAAGAAGTGGAAAGATATTCCATATTCATGGGTGGGAAGAATTAACATCATTAAAATGAACATACTACACAGAGCCATATACAAATTTAATGCTATCCCCATCAAGATCCCAACCACATTTTTAGGAGAATAGAACAAATGCTACAAATGTTTATCTGGAACCAGAAAAGACCTAGAATTGCCAAAACAATCTTGAGAAGCAAGAACAGAACTGGAGGCATCAGACTCCCAGATCTCAAATTGTATTAGAGGGCCATTGTAATCAAAACATGTACTGGAATATGAGTAGATACACTGACCAGTGGAATAGAATTAAGAGCCCAGAAGTAAGCCCCCACACCTATGGACCTCTAATCTTTGACAAAGGTGCCCAGACCATTAAATGGGGGAAGGGGAGTCTCTTCAACAAATGGTGTTGGAAAAAATAGGTTGAAATATGCAGAAGAATGAAACTGAACCACTATATTCCACCAAACACAAAAGTAAATTCCAAGTGAATCAAGGACGTGGATGTTAGACCAGAAACTATCAGATACTTAAAGGAAAATATTGGCAGAACTCTTTTCCGCATAAATTTTAAGGACATCTTCAGTGAAACAAATAGAATTACAAAGAAGACTACGACAAGTAGAAACCTATGGGACTACATCAAATTAAAAAGCTTCTGCACAGGAAAAGAAATCAATACCCAAACAAAGAGACCCCTCACAGAATAGAAGATCTTTGCATGCCATATATCAGATAAGAGTTTAGTAACTAAAATATATAAATATCTTGTCAAACTCAACAAGAAAACTAATGATCCCATCCAAAAATGGGGAGAGGACATGAACAGAATATTCACCACAGAAGAGATCCAAAAGACTGAGAAACACATGAAAACATGCTCCAAGTCTTTGATTGTCAGAGAAACGCAAATAAAGACAACAATGAGATACCACTTTACTCCTGTGAGAATGCCATACATCAGAAAAGGTAACAGCAACAAATGCTGGAGAGATTGTGGGGTCAAAGGAACCATCCTGTACTGCTGGTGGGAATGTCAATTGTTCCAATATCTGTGGAGAGCAGTCTGGAGAATTCTCACAAGGCTAGAAATGGTCCTACCCTATGATCCTGTAATTCCTCTCCTGGGGATATATCCTAAGGAACCCAACACACCCATCCAAAAAGATTTGTGTATACCTATGTTCATAGCAGCACAATTTGTAATAGCCCAAACCTGGAAGCAACCAAAGTGTCCAACAACAGATGAGTGGCTGAGCAAGTTGTGGTATATATACACAATGGAATACTACCCAGCTATTAATAATTAGTTGATCATTTTCAGCCCATCTGGATGGAGCCTGAAGAAATCATGTTAAGTGAAATAAGTCAGAAACAGAAGGATGAATATGGGATGTCACTGTCAGGCAGAAGTTGAAAAACAAGATCAGAAGAAAAAATACAAGTAGAACTTGAACTGGAGTTGGTTTATTGCCCCAAAGTAAAAGACTCTGGTGTGGGTGGAGGGTGTAGATTACAGGTCCTGGAAAAGATGACAGAGGCTTAGTGGGGGTTGTATTGTTATGTGGAAAACAGAAATGTTATGCATGTGCAAACTATTATATTTACTGTCAAATGTAAAACATTAATCCCAAATATAGAAATTTAAAAATAAACAATAATCCCCTAAATAAATACATTAAAAAAATAAAAAGCTGAAGCTAGCCTGAGGTGACCCTGTGGGTGTCCCATTGTCAACATCTGGGGTGGTTGCCACTATCCCCCAGTTTTTTGTTTTTTGTTTGGTCCAGCTCCTTTGACTCTACCCCCTGCTCCTATGACCCTCAGAATACCTTGGACCACTGGACTTGCTTTACGTACAGGGGACACTTACTGGTCACTCTGAGCAGCCCTCAGCCAAGGTGACAATAACTGGTGCAGGGGATTGAGAGAGCCCGCCTTTCTCCAGTAGGGACAAACTCTCAGTTAGGATGTACACTCTGGGTACTGCTGTAAGACCTGGCTGGTATCTGGACATGGTTGAACCTTGTGCTCACTCTATGGGAGATCCCCTGTGTTGGGATAGGGCTATGCCCCAACTAGAAGTCTGTGTTCTGCATATGGCACCTTTTGCACCTGTCGTAAATAACAATGAACCTGGTGTTAGCTGAAGATATAAAGGCTGTTTGGGAGAAGAATATGAAGTGGCAGCGGCAATAGATAGATACAGAAAATGGAAACGAATGTGGACACAGTCAGAAAAGAGGTCAGCCCAGTGGCATGGAGGCCTGATGATCTGAGCCTGGTGGCCCTGGGGGACCCAGAAGCCTCCTCCCTCTTTTGACAATAAAGAAAACTAGGGGTTTGCAGTGGCACATCAGGTTAAGCATACATAGTACCAAGCGCAAGGACCTGTACAAGGATCCTGGTTCTGACCCCTCCTCCCCACCTGCAGGGTGTCGCTTCACAAGTGCTGAAGCAGGCCTACAGGTGTCTATCTTCCTCTCTCCCTCTATATCTTCCTATACTCTCTCAATTTCTCTCTGTCCTATTTAATTTAAAAAAAAAAGGCCACTAGGAGCAGTGGATTTATAGTGCCCACACTGAGCCCCAGCAATAACTCTGGAAGCAAAAAAGAAAAGAAAAAGAAAAAAGAAAAAGAAAAAGAAAAAAAGAAAGAAAGAAAACAACAAAGGCAGGAGCTAGCAAGCAGCCCCTGAGCTTCTCCCTCTCTCTGTGGCTTCATGTGCTTTCTTCCCATGCTAAGGGTCTCGCCTCCCTGAACCTCTCCTCAGTCAGTGGTACCTGACCCTTGGCCTGACCCCCTGTTTTCTTAATCCTTGATGTCGTGAATGTAAGACTCCTGAATTTTAATGCCTGTTAGTGGTTGATACTTTGGTGATTTCTCTTCTGAACTGGTTTCCTAGGCACTGAGAAGCTTATATATGGAGCTAAAAGAACACTGTACCACTGGCTCTCTCTCTTTCATGTTTTTCCTTCTCACTACTCAACCTCTAATCTCTGCTGGGCATCTGGTGGGTGTCTTAAGCTAATGAACAGCTTGTTTCAACAAGACGCTGAGGCCAAAGTCCTAAAGCTACCTGCTGTGACGAACACCCTTCAGACCATGGAATCCATGACATGGAAATAATGCACATGTACCAAATAGGCAGAGGATTCCATGGCAGTATCATGGTGGTCTGGCATTAACTGCCATACTCTTGAAGAGATACTTTTGATACTCTGATGTAAGGAAGACTTTTTGTTAATAAATACTCTACTGAAGCTCTGGTTAGGGAGATATAAGCTTCACACAGCCCACTGAAAGAGATGTGTGTGTGTCTCCATCCCCAGATTTCCTGATTCATGGGCAAGGATCTCTAAAGTTTTATCTCTGAACCCTTAGATGCAAACAGAGCTCAGGGTCATGGCCTCTGGTCTCCCCAATATCCAGCATGATTTAAATTTTCACAGTACTCTGACTGCTTCTCAGTCCTTCTCTGGGAGCACTGTTTCAATCATCACTTGTATATACGGTTGTCCCTCTTGGGATCTACTTGCTGGGAACCAACTTCAAGATGATGCCATCAACACAGCTCTGAGAACAGACTGCATAGTTCCTATTCAATGTGTTCTCCTGGCTCCCCTGAGTCCCAAACCTCCACTTCCAAGCCAACGGCTCTCAATAGCTTTTCTGTGTTCCTTGTTCTTCGCTCTTTATTATCAAAACTTCTATTTCCCCTAGGATCATAATGTTCCAACTGTTTAGGGTGAAACTACCTTCGAGTTTTAACCAAGCAGGAGGTACAGGAGAATCCACATGATACTGGAGACCATTTCTATCATTGGTGGGCTTACAACTTCTTAGGGGAATAAGACACAAAGAATGGAGGGGGCAAATGTGGTAAGAGTTGTGTGTGTACACACAAAGAACACTGCAAGAGTAACCAACTTTCAGAGTGGTCCCTTACAACAAAGCCACCACAGTTAGAAGACTCATGCCATTAGCCATTCAATCTTGGTTCATTTACTTAATCTCACTTTTGCTGCTGCTTGTTTAGTCATCAGTGGGGTTTCACCACTCCTAGATAGTTTTTTCAGATAGAGAAAAACAGAGAGGCAGAAAGAGAGAGTAAGACACTACAACATCGGAGTTTTCCCCAGCACTGTGGGGCCAGGGATCATGCCTGGGTGGCAGGCAATTAGGTACACTATCCAAGTGAGCTATCTTGCTGGTCTTAATCTCATATGTTTAAAAAAGTGGAGGACACCTCTAGCAGAGGTAAGCCAAATGAGTGGAGAACCCAATAAAGAGCCCTTTAGGGGCCAGGCAGTGGCATACCCAATAAAGTGCACCTATTACCATAATCCAAGACCAGGGTTCAAGCTCCCAGTCCCTTCATACAGGGGGAAGCTTCATGACCACTGGAGCACTGCTGCAGGTATCTATCTATCACCTATCTATCTGTCTATCTCTATCTCCCCTTTCCTTCTCAATCTCTCTGTCTCTATCAAAAAGAAGAGGAGGGGGAGGAAGAAGAAGCAACAGTAGTGGCAGTGGAGGAGGATAAAAGGAAAAAGAAAGTGAAAAAATGGCCACCATGAAATGGTGGATTTGTCATGTAGGCACTGAGCCCCAGCAATAATACTAGCGGCAATTAGAAAAAAAGAAAGAAAGAAAGAAAGAAAGAAAGAAAGAAAGAAAGAAAGAAAGGGAAAGGAAGAAAGAGAAAGAAAGGAAAAAATTCTTCGCATAGGCGAAAAGTCTTCTGCAGTGAACAAATCTGTGATACAGATTGTAGTAGCTACAGAGTAGTATGTAAATCACCAGCATCTAAGTGAGCTGATTTACGCTGGGGTGCTAGTCCTATGCTTGAAATAACATAACACACTGACTCAAACCCCCAAAGCAAGCCAGGAAAAGATACCAGTTTGAGGCCAAATTTACGTACTCTTAATTTTCCTTCTTTCTTTCTTTTTTTTTTTTTTTAAAGATTTTATTTATTTAGTAATGAGAAAGATAGGAGGAGAGAAAAAGAACTAGATATCACTCTGGCACATGTGCTGCCAGGGATTGAACTCAGAACCTCATGCTTGAGAGTTCAAAGCTTTATCACTGTGCCACCTCCCTCCCACCTCCACCAAGCTCTTAATTTTCAAAGGTCACATATTCTTGATGGAGAAGCACCATGAAAAGTCAGATAAAAAGATAATATGAGTGGGGGTAGATAGCATAATGGCTCTGCAAAGAGACTCTCATGACTGAGGCTCCAAAGTCCCAGTTTCAATCCCCCATACCACCATAAACCAGAGCTGAGCAGTGCTCTGGTCAGTATATAAAAAAAAAATGATGATGATGATGATGATGATAATGATGATGATGATGATAATAATAATAATAATGTGATAATGAATCACTTCTCTTCAGCCCTCTCTAAAAGGAGGTGAGGTCTCCCAGCCAAGTCAACAGAGATGTCACGAGTCCAAGCGAGTCCCAAAGTCTGAGGGTGGGGAGGAAAAGGCAGGGAAGCACAGAAAGTCCTCAGCTCACAACACAGCATGGAGCCCTCAGTGTCCATGGGAGCAGGAGGCATCCAGAAGTCCAGCCCATCAGGGCCAGGGAGATCTGGGGTAGCCATCTTGCCAGGGAAAGCTTTGTGAAAGAGTAAGGACTTTAGCTGGGGCCCAGAGAGTGAGCAGGTGAGTGTCCTCTGAGATAAACTCACTTTGCACAACCATTAGGATGCCCAGGAAACCCATGTTTCTTCTCTGGGCCAAGAGCTGACATTCTGGTCTCCTGCCTGCCCAGGCTTGAGACAGAAGATCTGCCCCTCTACCATGTCTGAGGGCATCCGAGAGTCTCTCTAACTACAATATGCAAAGTCAGGGTGCTGCTGGCCACCCCAAACTGAACACAGAGACCAACTTCCACATGAGGTCACGTTGACACATGCAGAAGACACAGGGCTCATTACCCAGTCTGAACCCTGGGTTTCATTGTAACATATTCACCAAGCTCAAAAGCTTTTTTTTCTGTCCCCACTGGGGACAGAAAAAGTGGGTTCTCAGCTGGCATTTGTTGGCATAGACAGGCACCCCTGTCGTGACCTGGCAGATGGCTTCTACACAGCATCAAGTGAATGGTGGCAATAATAATAACCAAACAATAAAGATAGCAAAGGTTCATGTGATGTTTTGAGTCAACAAAGAACTCGGGAATCTATGCTTGTTAATTAGACCTTACTTGTCATATGCCTCCTCTGCTCTGTGGCTTTCAAAGATGATGCTACCTTATTTGTGCAAACATTCCAACAGTTACAGATCCCAGGCAACAGCTGGTGAGGGCTGGCCTGGGGCAGATGGTCATTATTACACTTGTACTTCTCCCTGTGATAGTCATCATGGGTGACACCTAACTCAGATGTGTGGGCTGTGGATAGAGGGAGAGGAACTTTGACAAAGGCTTAGGGAGGAGATGGGGAGATAGGACAGCAGACTTGCACACTTGAGGCCCCAGAGGTTCCAGGCTCAAGCCCAACTCCACCATATACCAGCGCTAAGTGGTACTCTGGTGTCTCTCTCATGAAAATCAATCAATTAATCTTTTTTTTTTTTTCCACCAGGGTTACTGCTAGGGCTCAGTGTTTGGTATACAAATTCATGGCTCCTGGCAACCATTTTTTTCCACCACTTACCCGCCCCCAATTTTATTTGATAGAACAGAGAGAAGTTGAGAGAAGAGGAGGAGATAGAAAGGGAGAAAGAGAGATACCTGCAGACATGCTTCACCACTCGTGAAGCTTCTCCCCTGCAGGTTGGGAGCAGAGGCTTAAACTCAGGTCCTTGCATATAGTAACATATGAACTCAACCAGTGCACCACTGCTTGGCCCCCTCAATCATTTTTGTTTATGGCATGGGGAGTGGGGGCTGAATTCACCCTGGAGCTGATATTGTGTCCTCTTTGCTGTAGGAACACAGAGCTTTGACTGTAGGTGGCCCTCAGTTCAACTCGTAGTGTTATCATGTACTCACTCCCTGTATGGCCCTCAGCCTAAAATGAATTTCTCTATTAAGTGTAATTCAGCAAATATCATCTAAGAGGGAGGCTCAGGGTGGGTCCCTATATGCTATCTGGGGCAGCATGTTGGCTCACCTGGGAGAGAGCACATAATTATTGTCAAGCTCGAGGACCCAGGTTCAAGACTCCAGTCCTCACCTGCAGGAAGGAAATGTCAAAAATGGTGGAACAGTGAGTGCTTCAGGGTATCTCTCCTCTATGTGTATCCCTCCCTAACTCTTCCACCCTCTATCAATAAAAATGGAAGAGAGGCAGGACATTGGAAACAGTGGAATCTTGTAGGCACTGAGCCTTAGCACTAGATGCTGCCATAAATAAATAAATAAATAAATAAATAAATAAATAGCAAAAAAAAAAAGAAAGAAAAGGAAGAAAACAGGGCCTGGGTAGTGGTGCACCTGGTTGAGCTCACACATTGCCATGTGTGAGGACTTGGGTGTAAGCCCCCAGTCCCCACCTGCAGGGGGAAGCTTCACAAGTGGTAAAGTAAGCTGCAGGTATCTCTCTGTCTCTCTCTCACTCTACCTTTCCCTCCCCTTCAATTTCTCTATGTGTCTGTCAAATATAAAATAATAAAAAAATCTATGAACAACAACAACAAAATAAGTATAAACTCTGCCTTACTCTTTTTTCTTTTGCTCTAAATGAGGTTCTTTTTTTCTCCTCCAGCTGAAAATTCTTTGCATCACCCAAATAAATAATTTGTTTAAGATATCTCTTTGATTTCACTGGTTTGGGATGCTTTTCATCAGCAGCCAAAACCTTGCAGACTTTTCCCTTGATCTCCTACAAAACTCCCTCCGAGATATTTAATTCTAGAAATAGCATCTGCAATGCCACAGATCCCTGGAAGAGGAAAAGTCATCTAAACAGCAAACACCCTATCTTATCCAAATGAAAATCTCAGAAGGAAAAAGGCCTTCATTCCCTCTTGACTGATTTTAATGTTTCATCCATACCAAAGAGTCTTCCCCAAAGAAGATGAGTACTTGATATGCCGCTCCTGTTCTCACATGAGCCTTGAAGGGCCCTGGCGCTCGGTGAACATGCTCTGCTGCCTTTGTGTGTTCCCCATCCCCTGTCTCTGTCTCTTTCTGTCCCTCAATATCTCTCTCCATATATATATGTATTTCTGGCTGAAAGGCCCCCCCAACCGCCCTTCTTAGTCCCAGTCTCTCAGCACAGGCTTTTTGTGGAAGAAAGCTTGTGATATTTCTACTTCCTATTCCACCTCTAGAGCCTCTTCAGTTTTCATCTAAGCAAGCGCACTCTAGAGCCCAAATTGACTTATCAGAGAACAAACAGGTTCTCACCCACTGTTTCCAGGCAGCAGCGGGGTGGGGGGCGGGTTGTGATGGTGGGGGAATGCCAATACCGTGTTTGTCTGAACCCACTGTGTCATTCTAGAGCAAGAAAGGGAGCAGTGGATGAATAAATAACAAGGGTAGAACTGCTTGCTTGCTTGCTTTCTATTTACTATTTATTTTATTGAAAGAGACACAGAGAGATGGAGAGAGACCAAAGCACTGCTCAGCTCTGGCTTATGATGGTGTCAGGGATTGAACCTGGAACCTTAGGCATGCTAATACTGTGCCTAATATGTTGAACTATCTCTCCTGGCCTTAGAAATAGTTTCATTTTTTAAAGTATAAGCATCAGATTTTTTATGTGTTTTTTTAATTTTTCTTTATTATTGTATAGAGACAGAAATAAATTGAGAGGGGAGGGGAGATAGAGAGGGAGAGAGACAGAGAGACACCTGCAGACCTGCTTCACCACTTGTGAAGTTTTCCCCCTGCAAGTTGGGACCAGGGGCATGAATTTACATCCTTGTGCACTATAATGTGCAAGTTTAATGAGGTACATCACCACCTGGCTCTTGTTTCTCTCACTTTTTATTATATTTACTGAGTTGTCAGCAAAGTTATGATGCATTTTTCCATAGAAAAGTTCTGTCATGACTTGTCTGAAAACCAAATATTTTAATGGCAGAGAGATAACGATAGATAAACTGAGAAGAGCACCGATCAGCTCTGGCTTATGGTGGTACTGGGGATTGAACCTGGGACCTCAGAGCCTCAGGCATGAAGGTCTTTTGTAGAAACATTATGCTGTCTCCCCTGCCCTATAAATGCTTTCAGTATAACCCCTTCACAGGATACAGATCACAGTTAATCACCTAAAAGAGCCTCAGACACTTGTTGAACTTGTTAAGTCATAATAGTGTGTGTGTATGTGTGTGTGTCATGTCTGTCTCCAGGGTCCCATGCATGGGTGATGTCACTGCACTGGGCAGACTTTTTCAGACTGTGAGGAAGATAGAGGTAGACAGACACAGTATGGCTCTGAAGGAGCCATTGTTCCCCTATACAGTGTTGTGAAGGCTTCAGCCTGCATACCCTTCTCCTTCATAATCCTGTTCCTAGAGGTAGATGGATGTCCCACATGAGCCCAGCCAGGGTGTCCCATCCAGAGAACTCCTAAAGGCCTCACAGCTCCACTCTGCCCTGTGCTCAGCATTCTGTGTTCACTCACACAGCAGCCACTGACCCAAGAGGTATCATGGGACAGCTGCTGTGGAAGGAAGGGTAGTCCTCCTTCCTTTAAAGATGCTTGTTTCCAGGAAACAAAACTGGGGGGGGGGGGGTGTCCCCATGCCCTTCTGTCACTTCTGTGATGAGTCATGTTCGATTGTTGAGAGTTGAAGACGGAGAATAACAGAGGCTATGACACCCCATAACCCCCCAAAACCACCTCACCCCCATGTTTCCTCTTCTCTCTGCATCCACCCTAGTCCACAGGCCACCTGCAGATAAATGCCTCATAGCCATGAGATACCACCTCACCCCTGTGAGAATGTCATATATCAAAAATGACAGCAGCAACAGATGCTGGAGAGGTTGTGGGGATAAAGGAACCCTCTTGCACTGCTGGTGGGAATGTCAATTGGTCCAACCTCTGTGGAAATCTGAGAACCCTCACAAGGCTAGAAATAGACCACCCAGCCTTGAATCACTCCTTTGCCCTCAAGGCAATCAAACCCAGACCCAGACCTAGGGCTTTTCTGAGTGAGCAGCTAGAAACAGTGTCAAGGGAACGAAGGCACCTACAGGTGCAGCAATATGATTAGTGAGTTCTAGGACTACCCCTAACCCTACCCCCGGAATCCCACTGCACCAGCCTGGAAAGTCAGGGCAGGATCCAATTTCATGGGCATTATTAACAAAAGATGTGCTGTTGCTTCACTCAGTGGAAAGTAGAACCTATTATCATATTGGGTTATCAGGAAAGTCATGACGCACTTCACAGAAAAATAATCCATGTGGATGAGAAGGTGAAAGCATTTTCCCTCAGATCGGGGACTAGACGGGGCTGTCCATTATCACCATTACTCTCCAACATAGTATTGGAAGTTCTCGCCATAGCAATCAGGCAAGAGAAAGGAATCAAAGTAATACAGATGGGAAGGAAAGAAGTCAAACTCTCAGTATTTGCAGATGATATGATAGTATAAATAGAAAAAACTAAAGAGTCCAACAGAAAACTACTGGAAATCATTAGGCAATATAGCAAGGTGTCGGGCTACAAAATCAATGTACAAAAATCAATGGCATTTCTTTATGCAAACACTAAATCCAAAGATGGGGATATCCAGAAATCACTCCCACTCACTGCCACAGCAAAATCAATAAAATACCTAGGAATAAAGCTGACCAAAGAAGTGAAAGACTTGTATACTAAAAACAATGAGTTGCTATTCAAAGAAATAGAAAATGATACAAAGAAATGGAAAGATATCCCATGCTCATAGATTGGAAGAATTAATATCATCAAAATGAATATTCTAACCAGGGTCATATACAAACTCAATGTGATGCTCATCAAAGTCCCACAAAGTTTCTTTAAGGGAACAGAACAAAAATTACAATCATTTATGTGGAACCAGAAAACACCCAGAATCGCCAAAACAATCTTGAGGAAAGGAAACAGAAATGGAGGCATCACACTTACAGACCTCAAACTATACTATAAGTCTATCATAATCAAAACTGCCTGGTACTGGAACAAGAACAGATACACATACCAATGGAACATAATTGAAAGCCCAGAACTAAACCCCCACACCTACAGACATCTAATCTTTGATAAGGGGGACCAAATTATTAAATGGAGGAAGGAGAGTCTCTTCAATAAATGGTGCTGGGGAAACTGGGTTGAAACATGCAGAAGAATGAAACTGAACCACTTTATCTCACCAGAAACAAAAGTCAACTCCAAATGGATCAGGGACCTGGATGTTAGACCAGAACCTATCAAATATTTAGAGGGAAATATTGGTGGAACACTTCCCCACCTAAACCTCAAGGACATCTTTGATGATGCAAATCCAATTGCAAGGAAAACTAAAACAAAAACTAATCAAATTGAAGAACTTCTGCACAGCAAAAGAAACCATCACCCAAACCAAGAGACCCCTCACAGAATGGGAGATCTTCACATGCCATATATCAGATAAGAGGCTAATAACCAAAATATACAAAGAGCTAAGCAAACTTAGCAACAAAAAAGCAAATGACCCCATTCAAAAATGGGCAGAGGATATGAACAGAATATTCACTACAAAAGAGATCCAAAAGGCCAACGAACATATGAAAAATTGCTCCAGGTCTCTGATTATCAGAGAAATGCAAATAAACACAACAATGAGATACCACCTCACCCCCGTGAGAATGTCATACATCAAAAATGACAGCAGCAACAAATTCTGGAGAGGTTGTGGGGATAAAGGAACCCTCTTGCACTGCTGGTGGGTATGTAAATTGGTCCGACCTCTGTGGAGATCAGTCTGAGAACCCTTACAAGGCTAGAAATAGACCTCCCATATGACCCAGTAATTCCTCTCCTGGAGCTATATCCTAAAGAATCCACAACACCCAACCAAACAGATATATACATCCACCTATGTTCATAGCAGCAAAATTCATAATAGCTAAAACCTGGAAGCAAACCAGGTGCCCAACAACAGACGAATGGCTGAGAAAACTGTGTTATATTTATACAATGGAATACTACGCAGTCATTAAGAATAATGAACCCACCTTCTCTGACCCATCTTGGATGGAACTAGAAGGAATTATGTTAAGTGAGGTAAGTCAAAAAGAAGAAAATGAGTATGGGATGATCCTTTTCATAAACATAAATAGAGAAAGAAGAACAGAAAGGGAAACTCAAAGCAGAATCTGACAGAGTGTGGAATATGGCACCAAAGTAAAAATCTCGGGGGGGAGGGGGAGGATAGATATTTAACTTCATTGTGGGAGGGGTTGAGGGGGGAGGGACACAAACCTTTGGTGGTGGAAATGGTGTTAATACACATTCCTATTAACTCATAGTCTAACAAATCACTAATAAGAGAGGGGAAAAATGGATTGAATGTCTCAAACTTTTTGATGCATAGACCATAGCTCTGAGTATACATGCCTTCAGTCTAAGCACTTCAGACTTCAAATTGGTAATCAGATTGAATTTTAACAGTGGGCTCAAATTGTTAATACATCTCTAATATGACTTGTGCTTTGAAATATTAAATCACCTATGAGCTTAGACCAGGGAGAACAGAAGCAACTATTGGCATCACTTTATAAGATACAGCTATACGTAAGTAACACTAAAGGACATAAATTATAGTGAGGTTTTGTATAATACAACAAATCCTAACAATGAGATTTTATTTCTTTTTAAGATTTTATTTATTTATTCATGAAGCTAGAAGGACAGAGAGAGAAAGAACCAGATATCACTCTGGTACATGGATTGAACTCAGGACCTCATGCTTGAGAACCCAATGCTTTATCCACAGCACCACCTCCTAGACCACAACAACAATGAGATTTTCAAAGTTTACCCAACTGTCAAATAATTTGGTTATAGCAATAACTATCTATTGCCTTCTTAAATTCTAAGACAGCAGGAAGCTTCCCCATTCTCTACAAAATCCATATTTTTCCCAGTCCTGGAACTGCTGGGGAGGGGCTCACTTTCACTTTACATGCTTCTCTCAATTCATACCAATTGATACTGCATCTGCTGATCCCAACCTATTCAGTGCAACCAGTACCACCTCAGCATGTTTCACTTTGGACTGTGTCCAGAGATGTCAGGCGTGAACCCACCAGCTTCATTACCCTGGTGAGACCTGTCCTAGCTCATAGGACTCCTGAATTCCATTTTGGGTGGTGCACTTCCTAACAAAACCTGAAAGCCTATATATAGACCAGGATCCATGATATAGGGCATATGCACACATGTATCCATAAGTTAGGGGGAAATATACACCTTAAAGCAATAGTGCACAATAGTTTGCAGTGAGTCAAAAAATAGAGCAATCAAGTAGAATGACCTAAATAAGACACCATAAAGTATCTAATCAAATAGTTTCTACTTAGACCTAGACACCCTCCTCACCTACTTCCTATTTCACTTCCTACAATCACTCCATAGCTAACCTTGTCAGAGAAAGTAAGGATTACAAAAGCTGGATAAGGGCAAGTGACTTGCATACTTTAATGATGACTCTTTAGTCACTACCAGGCCACCCCATTACCTGGGGCCCTAGTCAGATGTTGTATGCCTTCAATTATGAGGCCACACAGAGAAACAAATTCCAAGACTTGGGTGAATAATCCAGTCACCCAGCCTTCCTGGGAGATGAAGGACTGTGCTCACCCTCATGAAGCCTCCACTCTAGTAGAGAGGCTGAGAGCAGGGTGTATATAGCATCCAGCTATCTGGCTCAGCACCAGATGCCGAGAGTCCTGACATGCACCACTGGGCCAGGCAGACAGTTCTCCAGAGTCCCCACAGATAACCATGTCTCTCCCTCTAGGGAGCTTTTAGAAGCCCCCATGCTTGAGGAATGCAGAGTAGTCTAATTTTCCAGAATCCCGGGGTTTTTGTGGTCTAAGGGGCTGTGGCACATGTCAGTCCCTGCACTAAGATGAAACAGAGGGATAGACTCAGGGGCAGACCAGCTTCCTCAGGAGGAGTCACAGACCCAGGGAGCCTCGGGTGGTTCCCTCAAGAATTAGCTCTCACTGTTCTTAGAAAGTCGTTCTCCTCTCTGGCTGAGCAACCTCCCACTTTACCACCAGCCCTGCCTTCTTATTCTCACTGATTTCTTCCTCCTTCCAGGCAGTGTATTCCTCCCTTTGTCTTCCAGAGAAAATTGTCAAGAACTAGCTTATCTTCAAACCATAGAAAGGCATCTTTTCACATTTCTAGAGCCCAGAAGCTCTCAGTTAAGGTAGCCACAAACCCCAGTGATGAATTTCTTCTCCCCTCCCTTCCTCCCACCTCCCTTCTTTTCTTCTTCTGGCTTCTGGTACACCTCCAAGGTGTCTGGTGACACAGCCCCAATCTGTCTCTGTCTCCCCTGGCTTCTCCTCTGTGTGTCTCTTCTAAGGATACTAGTCATTGAATCCAGGGCCCACCTAGATAAGCCAGAATGATCTCTCTTAGAGATGTCTGCCTGAGCTACACCTATAGGGTCCTATCCAGAGAGGGTCTGAGTCACAGACTCAGGCAGTTACACTGTGGACCTGATTTGGGGTCTATTTTGATCTGTGATTCTTAGCTCTTAGAGTGCATTCGGATGATCTTGGGGGTGATCACAGAGCCAGAGATGCAGTTTCCAATGATGCTGACTAGGATCAAGGAAGCAAGTATGTGTGTTTCTCAGTTTCTAAAGTCTAGCCTGGGGTAGTGGGGGTCCCCATCTCATCCTATGTGTGAACCCAGCCTTCACTCCCCACTTTCTCCTCTAGGGTCATTTTCAGTTTAGCTACAAATCAGACTGTCATCAATGGCTGCTGTTTCTCCTCCTCCTCTTTCTTACTTTAAAAAAAAAAATATATATAATTTTTTTTCCTTTTGTTGTCCTTGTTGTTTTTCAGTATTGTTGTGGTTATTGATGTCGTCATTGTTGGATAGGACAGAGAGAAATGGAGAGAGGAGGGGAAGACAGAGTGGGGGAGAAAAAGACAGACACCTGCAGACCTGCTTCACTGCCTGTGAAGCGACTACCCTACAGGTGGGGAGCCAGGGGCTTGAACCGGGATCTTTATGCCGGTCCTTGAACTTTGAGCTATGTGCGCTTATCCCACTGTGCTACCGCCATACTCCCCTCCTCTTCTTTCTTTACACTGCACTGGCTGCCTTGAGATCACATAATTCAGTGGTGTTCTACCTTCTCCAACCAACCAATGCCTCATTTTATAATACATACTTAACATCCTCTCTACTCCACAGGTTTCTGGTGAAATGAAATTCCTAGATAATACATACCCTATCTCTAATTATAATATAAAATAGTCATTCATAATAGAATAACAAACATTCTTGGGGGTGGGGATTGGAGATGGCACATCTGGTAGAGCTCCTGCTTTAATATGGGGCAGGGCGATAGCATAATGATTAAGCAAACAGACTCTCATGCCTGAAGCTCCAAAGTCCCAGGTTCAATCCCTACACCACCATAAATCAGAGCTGAGCAGTGTTCTGGTGTTTCTCTCTCTCTTTCTCTCTGCAACTCTCTCAAAAATAAAGTAAATAAAAATAAAAGACAAAACAAAAAAACAAATAGGAGGATGCAGGTTCAAGCCTGACCACCACATGCCTCTCCCTCCCCCCCTTTTATCTTCAATCTGAAAAACAAACAAGAACAGTTCACTGAGAAAAGTGAGATTATACAGGCATACAGTCCTAGCAGCAAAGGAAATAAAATAAAATAAAATAAAACAAAATAAAATAAAATAAAAAATGGATATGTCAGCATTCTTGTACACAGGCTTGGCTGCACTGGAACAAATGAGGGAGTCTGCAGTGAATGTGAGAGCACAAGGAAATAGAGGAATGGGGGACAACAGATCCAGAAATGTTAGCATGAGAAATAAGTCCTCTTGCCTGTCTGCATTAGCAGGAAGGAGGAAATAGCCTTAACAGGGCGAGGGAGAACATGCCAGATTAAATTACTAACATGGGGGCAGAGAAAACAAGGGAGTGTATTATTCTTGTGACCGAGCCAAGCCATTACTTGCAGCTATTATACAATAGCATAACGGCTTGTTGTGCATCACGGAAAACCTCTCTTACCCACAGAGATCATGCACCCACTTGATCTTTAACATTAAGAAAAGAAAACCTGTGGTCCAGGAGGTGGTGCAGTAGATAAAGCACTGGATTCTCAACCATGAGGTCCTCAGTTCCATCCCCAGTAGCACATGTACCAGAGTCATGTCTGGTTCTTTCTCTACTCCTATCTTTATCGTGAATAAATAAATAAATTCTTTAAAAAAAAAAGAAAGAAAAGAAGACTCAATTTCCTTTTCCCTCCATTTCTTTGTCCTTTAGGTAGTGGGAAAGGAGAATGGATTAGGGATAGTTCTATGAACAGTCCTAGGAAGGACAGAAAAGTGAATGTAAAAAACAAAGGTATTCACAAAGTGATTATAATACAGGATTCCCACAAGACATGGTGTGTGTACTACAAATGAAAATGGATATGCATTTTTACTGTAGTAGGCATTAGATATCAGCTATAGAATATAAAATGTTTTAACTACAGCTTTTGTAAGTTCATTAGGATGGAAACATATCACATGCCTCTTCTAATCTAAGAATATTTGACCCAGTGGGCCAGATGGTAGCTCACCTAATTAAGTGCACACATGACCATATGTAAGGTCCTGGGTTCGAGCCCCTGCTCTCCACCTGCAGGGGAGGAAGCTTCATTAGTGGTAAAACAGTGTTGTAGGTGTCACTCTGTTTCTTTCCTTCTCTATCTCCTCCTTCCCTCTCAATTTCTCTCTGTCCTATCAAATACAAATAAAAAAGGGAAAAATAGCCACTGTAAGTGGTGGATTCATTATACTGGTGCCAAGCCCCAGCAATAACCCTGGTGGAAACAAACAAACTAACAAAAGAGTATCTGACCCTATGTCTACTAGCCAGCTTCCTGTTATAAATGTGTAAGTGGTTTATGTGCCATTATAGTAAATGCACTGACATGTCTCCCAGCAAAAGGTAGGTCAGGGCTGGAGGATACAGCATAATGGTTATGCAAACAGACTCTCATGCCTGAGGCTTCTAAGTCCCAGGCTCAATTCCCTTCACCTCCATAAACCAGAGCTCAGCAGTGCTCTGGTGTTTCTCTCTGTCTCTCTCTGCTTCTCTCTCAAAAATAAAACAAATAAAATATTTTTTAAAGGTTTCTTTTTAAAAAAAGGTCTGAAATTATCTAAAAGAAACAGGAAGCACAGAGTGGAGACATGATACAATAATTTCAAGACTTTGCCTTGATTCCACCTAGGCAGTGGCCTACCCCCCCTACCCCCACCCCCGCAAACACACACACCTGTCTTTTCCATTACTTTCCAGAACTACCATGTATGAATGCATGGCTGACTTGTATCTGCACATACTAGGTGACAAATGATGGGGCTGGTTTGTACACAATGTCACAATTCACATTCTTACTCCCTACTCAGCAAATGTTGGGGGCTTTTCTTGGCCACTGTGGGGTTCTAAAGTCAGCCCCCACACACAGATTTTCAAAATACCTTGCAAGACTTAAATATCAAATGGACTGTGAGGGCTGGGATGGTAGCGCACCTGACTGAGCACACACAAGGACCATGCACAAGGACTTGAGTTCAACCTCCCAGTCCCCACCTGGGTGTGTGTGGGGGGAGTTTCATGAGCATCATGAGCAGTGAAGCAGTGCTTCAGGAGGTGTCTGTCTGCCTCCCCCTTACCTCTCAACTTCTCTCTGTCTCTATCCAGTAAATATATAATATATTGTATGGAGTGTGACTGTTGAACCAGGAGCATCATCAGGAATCAGCAGGACAGGAAGCAGCTTGACCTTGGACCAGATACCCAAAACAGAAGGTATATTGTAACAAGCCCCCACTCCCAGGTGACCCATGACAGTTCAAATAGTGCTTTGAGAAGCAAGACTTGGGGGTTGGGGGTAGAAGTCCCACCCCATTAGTAAAGGAATTCCAGCTCCTTTACTTCTCAGATAAGGAAGCAGATCCAGAAGGCAGGTCTAGTGCATACTTAACTCTTCTTGTCACTAAGTCCCCTGAGACAAGAAGGGTATGGGGTTTCTGTGACACCCACCCCCAACCCCACCAGCTGCCAGCACTGGGAAGCATACAGTCATGACCTGCTTACATACCTGCTTTCTGCACTTCATCAGGACTCTAAATGTTCCTTGTTAACAGCCAGTTCCAACCCTTCCACAGATGCTCGGGCAGTGGGCTCCCAGCAGTCACTAGGGCTGAGTTTCAACAGCCTTGCTTGATGATTTCCCCCACAACCACAGGTTTTTATGAAGAATCTTTCCTGCTCTGCTATGTGTCTGCTGCTGTGGTTAGCACCACTCAAGCTCTGAGACAGAGCAAACAAAAAGCAAAAGCCTCTGCTGCACTGTGGTAGCCGCAGATGAGGTTCATGCACAGCTAAGGGGAGAGACAGGGCTACAGCAGCTCTTTTCAAAATATTTTATTTATTTGTTTATTTATTTATTTATTATTTGATAGAGATAGCCAGAAATTGAGAGGAAGGGAGAGATAGGGAGATAGACACCTGTAGCACTGCTTCACTAATTGTGAAGCTTTCCTTCCTTGCAGGTGGGGATGAGGGCTTGAACCTGGGTCCCTCTGCACTGTAATGTGCGCTCTCAACAGGGATGTACAGGCCCCATCCCATAAGTTTCTTACAGCTGTTTTCCTGTGGAGGGAGGCAGACCCTGGAGGGACTAGGAGCCCATTCTGCAGGTCCTCTCTAGGAGGTTTGGAAATCCACTTTACTAAGAAGACTCAGGATTCTCAAATGGGGTTTCCAGACACCCAGAGTACCCGCCCCCACCTCCACAAAAAACCTGATTTCCATGTCTGCATTCAGGAATTCTGCATTTGGTCCAGTCTTCTCCTAGGTGACTGCTCCCATAGAACCTGTCTCTAGAAGACTCTGATTCTTATGGGAAGCAAAGTCTGGGCCCAGCTCCACCCCAGGCTGGGGGAGGAAGCCCACCTTGGCAGAGCTCCCCTGCATATTCCCTGAGCCACTGGGCTCTGGACTCCACTGCCCATGCTTCTTCCTAAGCAGGCCCTCTTCCTAAGCAGAAGTGTGGCAATGACAAGTGCCAGCAGGAAGAACAGGGAATCTGTGCTACCACATCCTTGGCAAGCAGTGACCCCCCTGTGGCCATGGCCATTCCCCAGCAGGGCAAATGGTTAGGGTCAGGGGGGTGGGGGGGCTTCTTACTCTCACATTCACTTTTTCACTCCTGAGAGAAGGTCTCTGTGGTCACAGTGCTTCCCTCCTGTGACTTCCAAGGATACTCCCTGTCTGCTGGGGGCCTGGGTGAGAGTCTGAAGCAGACACTGTGGATGACACCCATCTTTCCTGTGCTCTGTCTGAGGGACTCCTTTCCATTGCTCAGGTAAACCATCTTCTGTCCAGCTCAGAGGCCTCACCCAGTCAGAGCCAACTCAAACCCCTTTTCAGATAGGGGGGCAGAGGAGTTGCTGACCCACTGCTGGTCACAGAGACAGGAGAGGAGCCTCTTGGGAGAGGCTGATGGGGAGAGATGCTGAGAATGGCCTCCCTGGCTCTTCAAGGGGCCATTCAGGACCCTTATTCTTCCCTTATAACTGCATCCCTGTCTGCAACCACAGAGTGACCATGAGTGGGTGGAAGTATGAAGGATGCATGGAGAAAGAAAGAAAGCACATGGGTCCTCATGGCCATCTTTGAGCCACTGGACCAAACCAGCCATCTTCACTCTCTATAGACAGCAGAAAAAACTGTGTCTGGGGGGTTAGGCGGGACTCTTGTTTTCTTTTCAATTCTTTAAATAGTGAGTTACATTAGCTCACAGAATCAGACAATTTTAGGGACATTTCAGGTTTCTCATCTATATATGTGTACAAATCACCACACCCAACATAAAAGATCACATGTCCCCCACTCTCTAATAACAACCCTAATTTTGACAAAACACCTAGGAGATACTATAGCTACTGAGTTGTGGTTTGTTTGTTTGTTTGTTTGTTTGCTTGCTTGCTTGCTTTGTAAGTGCTTTAGTCATTTTTTGCCCATGGCTTTCCCCTATCCTCACCTCCAGTTCCAGGAGGAGAAGGGGTTCTATTCACCCAAGGCTATCCATGCTGGTAAAAAGCATCATTGTCTGTGTACTTATTTCCTATTTCATCATTAACTAGTCCATAGTCTCATTAAAAATAGACAACACTTCCCCACCCACACACCTATGGACAACTAATCTTTGACAAACATGCCCAGACTATTAAATAGGGAAAAAATTTCCAACAAATGATGTTGGAAAAATTAGGTTGAAACATGCAGAAGAATGAAACTGAACCACTATATTTCACCAGACACAAAAGTAAATTCCAAATGGATCAAGGTCTTGGATGTTAGATAAAAAACTATCAAGTACTTACAGGAAAATATTGACAGAACTCTTTTCCATCTAAATTTTAAAGGCATCTTCACTGATACAAATCCAATTACAAAAGAGACTAAAACAAAAATTAACCAGTGGAACAACACCAAATTAAAAAGCTTCTGCACAGTAAAAGAAACTACTACCCAAAGAGACCACTCACAAAATGGGAGAAGATCTTTATATGCCATATATCAGACGAGAGGCTAATAATCAAAATATATAAAGGGCTCATCAAATTCAGCAACAAAGAAACAAATGACCCCATCCAAAAAATGGAGATATGATGTGAATAGAATATTCACCAAAGAAGAAATCCAAAAAGCCAACAAACATGAAAAAATGTTCCCAGTCATTGATTGTGAGAGAGACGCAAATAAAGACAACAGTGAGATATCACTTTACTCCTATGAGAATGGCATACATCAGAAAAGGTAGCAGCAACAAATGCTGGAGAGGTTGTGGAGTCAAAAGAACCCTCCTACACTGCTGATGGGAATGTAAATTGGTCCAACCCCTGTGGAGAGCAGTCTGGAAAACTCTCAAAAGGCTACAGGTGGACCTACCTTATGACCCTATAATTCCTCTCCTGGGGATATATCCTAAGGAACCCAACACACCCATCCAAAAAGATTTGTGTATCCATATATTCATAGCAGTACAATTTGTAATAGCCAAAACCTGGAAGCAACCCAGGTGTCCAACAGCAGATGAGTGGCTGAGCAAGTTGTGGTATATATACACAATGAAATACTATCCAGCTATTAAATAACGGTGAGTTGATCATTTTCAGCCCATCTGGATGGAGCTTGAAGAAATCATGTTAAGTGAAATAAGTCAGAAACAGAAGGATGAATATGGGATGATGTCACTCTCAGGCAGAAGTTGAAAAACAAGATCAGAAGAAAAAATACAAGTAGAACTTGTCAAGTTGTGGCATATATACACAATGAAATACTGATCATCTATTAAAAATGGTGAATTCACCTTCTTCACCTTATCTTGGATGGAGTTGGACAACCCAGGTGTCCAACAGCAGATGATTGGCTGAGCAAGTTGTGGTATATATACACAATGGAATACTACCCAGCTATTAAATAACGGTGAGTTGATCATTTTCAGCCCATCTGGATGGAGCTTGAAGAAATCATGTTAAGTGAAATAAGTCAGAAACAGAAGGATGAATATGGAATGATGTCACTCTCAGGCAGAAGTTGAAAAACAAGATCAGAAGAAAAATACAAGTAGAACTTGTCAAGTTGTGGTATATATACACAATGAAATACTGATCATCTATTAAAAATGGTGAATTCACCTTCTTCACCTTATCTTGGATGGAGTTTGAAGGAATCATGTTAAGTGAGACAAGTCAGAAACAGAAGGATGAATATGGGATGATCTCACTCATTGAAAGAAGTTGAAAAACAAAATCAGAAGGGAAAACACAAAGCAGAACTTGGATTGGAGTTGGTATATTGCACCAAAATAAAATACTCTGGGGTGGGGGTGGGGTTCAGGTCCTGGAACATGATAGCAGAGGAGAACCTAGTGGGAGTTGAATTGTTATGTGGAAACTGGGAAATGTTTCGCATGTGCAAACTATTGTATTTTATTGTCTACTGTCAACCATTAGTCTCCCAATAAAGAAATTAAAGAAAAATAGAGAACACTTCTCCTGGACTTCCCATTAAAAATCACACAGATTTTTAAAATTTCTTTATTGGGGAATTAATGGTTTACAGTCAACAGTAAAGTAAAATATAATAGTTTGTACATGTATAACTTATCTCAGTTTTCCACATAACAGTTCAAACTCCACTAGATCATCCTCTTCCAAGACATGAACCCTCCTCCAAACCCCAGAGTCTTTTACTTTGGTGCAACACACCAACTCCAGTCCAAGTTTTGCTTTGTGTTTTCCCTTCTGTTCTTATTTCCCAACTTATGTCGATGAGTGAGATCATCCCATATTCTTCCTTCTCTTTCTGGCTTATCTAACTTAACTTGATTCCTTCAAGCTCCATCCAAGATAAGATGGACAAAGTGAATTTATCATTATTACTAGCTGAGTACTATTCCATTGTGTATATATACCACAACTTGCTCACCCACTCATCTGCTGTTGGACACCTGGGCTGCTTCCAGGTTTTGGCTACTACAGATTGTGCTTCTGTGAACATAGGTATACACAAATCTTTGGGTGGGTGTGTTTGTTTCCTTAGGATATATTCTCAGGAGAGGAATTGCAGGGTCATAGGGCAGGTCCACTTGAAGCTTTCTGAGGATTCTCCAGACTGCTCTCCACAGGGGATGGACCAACTGATATTCCTACCAACAGTGCAGGAGGGTTCCTTTCCCCCCACAACTTCTCCAGCAACAAATCATGCACTTCTTAATTATCCATGTCATTAATTTGGCAGTTTTGTTGTTTATTGATCCCTGCAGCTGAGATTATGTGAGAAGCTGGGCACTCAGCTGTTCCCAAGGCCACAGGACCCTATTCCATGACCATAACTCCCATGCCAGCTGCAGTGACTCTCCAGACTCCATGCCACCCTTCTCTCTCTCTCTTTATTTTTAAATTTTTCTAATTTTACTTAATGTATTTATTATTGGATAAATGCAGGGAAATTGAGAGGGCAGGGGAGAAAAAGAGGGAGAGGTAGAGAGACAGCTGTAGCCCTGCTTCACCACTCATGAATCTTTCCCCATGCAGGTGGAGACTAGGGTCTTGAACCCAGGTCCTTATGCACTGTAGTGCGTGTGCTTAACCAGGTGCACCACTGCCTGACCTCCTTTTTTTTTTTTTATCATCAGGGTTTATCTCTGGGGCTTGGTGCCAGCCCTACAAATCCACCACTCCCAGTGCCATTTTTTTTTTCTATTTTTAAGTTATTTGATAGGACAGAGAAAACTGAGAGGGGAAGGGAAGATACAGAGGGAGAGAGACAGAAAAACATCTTCAAACCTGCTTCACCATTCACGAAGCTTCCTCCCTGCAGGTGGCAACTGGGGGCTCAAACCAGAGTTGTTGCAGGTGGTAACTGGGTGCACCACTGCCCAAATCTCCCCCTCATCCTTTTCAACGTTTGATCATTTCCCCAGACTGGAAACTTGGTGGCATATTTTCAGTACAACAGTTAGTTCAGCCAACATGTGCTTCACCCTCTAGCAAAAGCAATGGGATAGCAACTGAAGTGTGTGCTCTGTGGGAGAAATACACATCATGGGAGGTGGGGGGACATGGCCTACCTATCTGGGTCCTGCTGGGTGAGGAGGAGTGTGCTTAGGAAAGGCGACAGAGAACACTGAGGAGAAGGAGAGCATTTGCAAACACCTTCAGGTAGAAAGTGCTTTCATGTGTTCAAGAAATGGACCATCACCAAGGTGGCTGCAGTGATGGTGATGTAGGAGGGAAAGAGAGAGGAGGCTAATGACTTGGGACTTCAAACAGATAGTCACAGGAGTCTCTGGACTAGACCACAGAGGCAAGGAGGGGCACACGCTCGCTTTCTTTCTTTTTTTTTAAGCCATGACTTTAGAGCCAGTAGATAGTTCACTTGAATAGTGCACCTGTCAGAGTTGTCATGCCTGATACCCAGGTTCAAGGCTAGCCCCCACTGTACTAGAGGAAGATTTGGTTCTATGGTGTCTTTCCCCCTCTCTCTCTCTTTTAAAATATATTTTATTTATTTATTCCCTTTTGATGCCCTTGTTGTTTTATTGTTGTAGTTATTATCGATGTCGTCATTGTTGGATAGGACAGAGAGAAATGGAGAGAGGAGAGGAAGACAGAGAGGGGGAGAGAAAGACAGACACCTGCAGTCCTGCTTCACTCCCTGTGAAGCAACACCCTTGCAGGTGGGGAGCCGGGAGCTCGAACCGGGATCCTTACATCAGTCCTTGCGCTTTGTGTCATGTGCACTTAACCCACTGCGCTACTGCCCGACTCCTGTCTCTCTCTTTTGTATAAGAAAAAGTCAGATTAGAGGAGGGAAGCCTCAGTGATACACACACACACACACACACACACACACACACACGACTTTGGCTGCTTGTAGGGAATGATTTGGGGAGGAGAAGAGAGGGTGTAGGCAGGGGAGAGTGGGCCCAGGTGCAGGGAGTGAGCAGGCAGAGGTGAGCAGAACCTGCAGCTAGCTGTATTATTATTATTATTATTATTTTACTACAGCACTGCTCGATTCTGGCCTACAGTGGTGAAGGGGATTGAAAATAGGACTTTGGAGCCTCAGGCATGAGAGTCTCTGCATAACCATTATGCTGTCTTCCTCATCCAAAACCAGGGCTATTTAGAAGGAGGACTGAAGGATAGATGTCATAAATGGAGAAAAGGAGATATCTTTTTTTAATATTTATTCCCTTTTGTTGCCCTTGTTGCTTTATTGTTGTAGTTATTATTGTTGTTATTGCTGTCGTCATTGTTGGATATGACAGAGAGAAATGGAGAGAGGAGGGGAAGACAGAGAGGGGGAGAGACAGACAGACACCTGCAGACCTGCTTCACCGCCTGTGAAGTGACTCCCCTGCAGGTGGGGAGCCAGGGGCTCGAACCAGGATCCTTAAGCTGGTCCTTGCGTTTTGCGCCACGTGCGCTTAACATGCTGCGCTACCGCCCGACTCCCGAAAAGGAGATATCTTGACCAAAGCTTAGATTTGGTGGTTCCTTCTACTTTCACTCCCAGAGAGCCAGTGGGATGGAAATGCATGTCCCTCAAAATGCCAAGCAGGGACAACACCAAGTGCCAGTGATCCTGGCAGAGCTCATACCAGCAAGTGGATGACAAGTTTTACTGAGGAGAACCTCCCCCTCCTACAAGAGCCTCTAGACTCTGAGAACAAGATTCCTTCTAACGAGACGCCTCTGGAAAGCTCCCATCTCTTGTTTGGTCATGCTAACTCTGGCACCACATTAACTGGGTACAAGGTGACAAGAGGAAGAAGTCTCCCTCGGTCACTCTGGCCAGTGAGCTTTCAGTACATTCCACTTCTCATGAAGATGACTCCTATGCTCTCTAGAGTGATTATATGATATATTTAGTAGTGTGGAAATTGTAAGACCCAGACCAACCCTTGCTTGATTCCTTGCTCCTCTCATAATTTTGCGCATTCTAAATAAAGGTGCTAAGACTTCTCTTTCCAAACCAGTGCCAACTAGTTGACTGACCTTCTCTTTTTTTTTTTAATTTTTTTTACGTTTATTTATTTATTTTCCCTTTTGTTGCCCTTGTTGTTTGTCGTTGTTGTTTTTATTGCTGTCATCGTTGTTGGATAGGACAGAGAGAAATGGAGAGAGGAGGGGAAGACAGAGAGGGGGAGAGAAAGATAGACACCTGCGGACCTGCTTCACCACCTGTGAAGCGACTCCCCTGCAGGTGGGGAGCCAGGGGCTCATACCAGGATCCTTATGCCGATCTCTGTGCTTTGCGCCACCTGCGCTTAACCCGCTGAGCTATGCCCGACTCCCGGACCTTCTCTTTTTTAAAAATATTTATTTATTCCCTTTTGATTCCCTTGTTGTTTTATTGTTGGAGTTATTATTGTTGTTGTTGTTGTTTGATAGGACAGAGATAAATGGAGAGAGGAAGGGAAGACAGAGAGGAGAAAAGAAAGACACCTGAAGACCTGCTTCACTTTTTGTGAAACAACTCCCCTGCAGGTGTGCTGGGATAGCCTGAGGGTACTTCTTCCCGAGCTAGTGCTCTCTGGGTTGGAGAGAACTCAACTGGAGCTGATCTAGGCTGCTGTGTGGGAGAGGGATCAGGAACTCGTGCTGCACCAACTTCCGCAGGAGATACACTCTGGAACTCTCGGAGCCGGAAAGCAATTTCCAAGTGTCTTTAATCAGAAGAGCAGCTGTTTTTATACTCTCCAAGTAGGGTGGAAACAGGATGTGATATAGAGAGGGTGGAGAGAAAAGTGACTGGTGAAAATCAGAGTGTGACAAAGAAGGGATCAGTGTGTGACAAGGAGGGGGTGGAGCAGGAGAGAATCCTATCATAGAACCACCAATGCCCTGGAGTGCTTTATGTAAAAGTGATTTATGTAAATAGACCAAAGCTTTGGATCAGTAAAATCCCTATATAGGCATATGGTTAAGCAGAAGCCAGGGGGAGGTGGCAACTACCCAACACAGGTGGGGAGCTGGAGGCTCGAACCAGGATCCTTATGCCGGTCCTTGTACTTTGCACCACCTGCGCTTAACCCTCTGTGCTACCACCCGACTCCCTTGACTGACCTTCTCAATGAACATAAAATATAAGAAACAATACTTTTAAAAGCATTTGTCAAAAGACAAGAAAGAGAAGGTTGCATCAGTCAGGGATGCCTCTGAATAATAGAAAACTAGCAACTGACTACAATAATGACTACAGAAAAAAAAAAAGAAAGAAAAGAAAAAAAGTCAATGTGTTCAGGAAAAAGATTATGAGGCATAACCAAGAAGATATGAAAAGTGGACCAAAGCAAATTTTTAGAAACAATTTAAATAAAACTATAGACTGTGGGGAGACTTAACAGCATATTAGACACAGTCAGAGAAAGAAGTAGTCAACTGAAAGCTAAGTCAATGAGCCAAAATGTAGCATAGAAAGTACAGACTTGGAAAGTACAAAATGAAGATTGGGAGACATGAAAGGCAGAGGCTAACATATATCTATTTGGAGTTTCAGAAGGAGATAGAATATCTGACCTGACAATGGATAAAATTTCTCTGAACATGAGGAAAGATATCAACACATACCACTGAGTTCCAAGCAAAACAAATAAAGAGAAATCTGTGAGAATGTAGAACACTGAAGACTAAGAGACTATCTTTAAAGCTACGAAAAAGAAAAGTCATCTTTTAGAAACTATATACCATAAAAAAGTATAAAGTAGCTTTGTGGATATGTCAAAAGACAGAAACTGCCTCTTGATAATTCTGTACTTAAGGTAAATATCTTTCAAGCATGATAGCAATTAAGATACAAGTCCACCGACAAAACTGAATTTATCTTATCTGAGATTAAAGGAGGAGTGAAGAAGAAAATGAAAACAGGGGCTGGCAAAGTAGTTCCCAATGATAGTGCACTGCTCTGCCATGTGTGTGGCCCAAGCTTGTGCTCAGCCCCGCTGCATTCAGTGCTGTGCTCTCCCTTCCTCCCTCTCTGTCTCTATCAGAAAAGAAAGAAAATTAAGATGGATTTTGTCAGTCTAATAAGGAAATTAGGACCTATGTATATTCACATATAAGCAAGGACCTATTTATATTCATATCTTGCTGTCATTTTCCACTTCAGAAAATGCTTAAATCAAGTTACTCAGTCTGTGAAATTGAGTAACTCACGGTATCCTCACTTAAAAAATTCATAGCATAGTGCTACTTATGTGAGGTTTGTGAGGAATAAATGAGATCATGCATGCAAAGACTTCCAACACAGCTTCTGTGTCTAGAAAGTGTAAGATAACTGTGAGTTTCTCATCACTTCAAAAAACAATGAATACACAAGCGGATATGATCCTGTTATGTAGAACTGCAAAGAAGATTCTGCAACAGAGAACTACTTCCTCTGCTTCAGCTATCAGATCTAATTCTGGCACTTTCTCGGGTTGTATTAATCTGCACAAAAGAGCTGATGATTATTAGCTGTAATTATTCTCTTCTGTATAAGCCTGGGATCTTTCAAACGGTATAGTTATGGTTTCCATAGTTTGAAAGACACTACATGTTTACACAAACAGGATTCTGGTTCCACTCACAAGTTTAGAAATACTTTGTGTGAGCTCATGGGCAGGGTATGTGTGGGCGTCCCCCAGAATGCAGAATACCACACGTGCCTCCTCCTTTCCAGCTTTCCTGCCACCTGGGAGAGAGAGCAACACAGGAAGCATGTCCTGAGTAGATTCTGCCACCCGGGTCCCAGGGCTGACAGCCCACTGCCCCTTCACCATCCTTGCTTCACTAAGGACTGAAAGAGAAAAGCCCATGAAACTAAAAGGCAGCTAAGGAATATGAGCTGAGGCTCCTCTAGGCCCTCTCTGTCTAGGTTACCTTTGGCATTGAGGTGCTGAGTGGGGAGTCAGGGGAGGAGACAGCAGCAAGCTCTCCCTGGGAGATCAAAGCAACAAAAATCATCACCTGTCTCTATTAAAAAATGAGAGAACCAGCCTCCAAGAGGAGTGAATTCATCCTGAAGACACTGACCCCTAGCCACAACCCTGGTGGCAACAATTACAAAATATATAAAAGCAAATAAAAAGATGTGCGGGCAGAACCCAGGGTTGTGGTGTCAAGTGCAGAGAGCTCCACCAGGCGGATGCCCATCCCCTGGGCCCTTCCCTGTCGGCTGCTAGCCCTGCATCTGAATCCAGAGTCTCCATTGCTGATGTGTGTGGTCTTGAGCAAGGTGAGCATCCCACCTCCTGGCTCAGGCTGTGCAGGGGCAGTTACTGAGCTGGCCTGACTACCCAGCTAAGCACATGCAGGTTCTGCTCACATCCATAACCATACCACCCCCACCCCGTCCCCTGCCCTACCACAGCTGAGACAAAGATGTGAAGAGGGAGGGTAGAAGCTCTCTAGGACCCTCAGAGGGTTGGCTTTTTTTATTTCTCTCCTTTCTCTCTTTTTAAATATTTGACTAATTTATTAATCAATAAATAAATCAATTAATGTTTAACATTTTATTTATTTATTTATTTATTTATTTATTTATTTATGAGAGAGCTAGGAAGAGAGAGAAAGAATCAGACATCACTCTGGTAAATGTGCTGCCGGGGATTGAACTCAGGAGCTCATGCTTGAGAGTCCAGCGCCTTATCCACTGTGCCATCTCCTAGACCACGCCTTTCTCTTTTTTTCTTTCTTTCTTCCGCCCTCTCTCCCTCTTTCTTTTTTCTCTCTTTCTCTCTTTCTTTCTTCCTCCCTTTCTTTCCCTTCCTTCCTTCTTTCCTCCCTCCTTCCCTTTCTTCCTTTCCTTTTCTTTCCTCCTTCCTTCCTTCCTTCCTTCCTTCCTTCCTTCCTCTCTCTTCTCTTTCCCCATCCTCCCTCCCTCCTTCTCTTCCTTTCTATTTCTCCCTTTAAGTCTTTCTTTCTCTCTCTCTTTCTTTCTCTTATTTCTTTCTTTTACTCTCTCTCTCTCTCTCTCTCTCTCTCTCTCTCTCTTTCTTCCTTTCTTTCCCTGACAGAGGCAATGAGAGGCTGTGAGTGAAATAGATCACAGGACTGAAGCTTCCTTCAATGCAGTGGGGACCAGGCTCAAACCTGTGTCATACACATAGCAAAGCAGTACACTATCCAAGTGAGCTATTCCACCAGCCTCTTTCTCTTTACATTTTATTTATTTAGTTGTGTATTTATGAGAAGATGATGACCAGAGCATCACTCTGACATCTGGAATGCTAGGGATCAAACTCAGGACCTCATGCTTACAAGCCCAGCACTCTAGTCACTAAGGCACCTCCTGAGGATGACAACACATGCGATTTCCACTCCAGTGTGGAAGGTTTCCATGCTACTTCAGACAAGCTGAGCCCAGGCTCCACTGGGCCCCACCCAGCCAGGACTCCTTCTACCTCCTCCTGAGACTCCCTTCTGGTGACTAGAGGGCTCTGCCATTGGGTCACTGACTGCCCCAGTACCCTAAGTGCATTGAGTCAATTGGCCTAAGTGATAACAGGAAGTGAGGCCTGAGCTGGCAGTCCCTGGGTGTACTAGTGTAACGACCTATGAAACAAATGGTTAGTTGATCAACTGAAGAATGGGTGGAAAAGACTAGGCTACGAACTATAAGCAAGGAGGGCAGGCTGTGGTAGGGCAGACACATTCTAGTGCACAAGAACCCAGGTTCAAGCCCTTGGTCCTCACCTGGAGGGGAAGAACTTCACGAGCAATGAAACAGTATTGCAGGTGTCTTTTTTTTTTTTTAATTTTCCCTTTTGTTGCCCTTGTTGTTTTTCATTGTTGTTGTAGTTATTATTGATGTCATCGATGTTGGATGGGACAGAGAGAAATGAAGAGAGGAGGTGAAGGCAGAGAGGGGGAGAGAAAGAGAAACACCTGCAGACCGCCTGTGAAGTGACTCCCCTGCAGGTGGGGAGCCAGGGGCTCGAACCGGTATCCTTATGCTTGTCCTTGCGCTTTGCACCATGTGCGCTTAACCCACTGCACTACCACCCGAATCCCAGGTGTCTTTCTTTTACTCTTCCTTTTTTTTTATCTCTCTCTCCTCTTTCAATTTCTATCTTCATGCAATAAGTAAATAAAATATTAAAAATATTTTAAAAAAATAAGCAGGTCCCATTTAAAAGGGATTGCATCTCACCTTGGAAAATGGTGTTAGGGATAAAGTATCGACTTGTAAGAATGATGTTTTGAAGCTCTAAGTTCAATCACCAGCATTGCACATGCCAGAGCAATGCTCCAGTTCTCTCTCGTGTCCTCTCTTTATCTCTCATGTCCTCTCCTTTCTCTTCTGCTTGTTCACTAATACTGACACAGAAAACTAGGAAGCCCTTTAACTTGATTAAGTACTTTTGTGCTGTCACTCTTCCATTCTACCTCACTCACTTTCCTAAGAGCCATAATGGGCTGCTGTTTTATTGCGAAAGTCACAGTGAGCATTTGCTGACACTTCTCTTACCCTGAGCTGGGTACACAACATTTTAATTTTAATTTTCTTTCTTTTATTTCTGCTAGAAAGAGGAATGGAGGGAGGGAGGGAGGACATATCACTGAAGCTTCCTTCAACACAGTGATGCTGGGCTCAAGCCTGGGTCATACACATGGCAGACCAGCGCACTATGCACAGGAACTACTTTGCCAGCCCGTTTCCATTTTCTTCTTCATTCTGCACCCCTCTACCCCTCCCAACCTTTACACCCATCCACCCTTGCCAGAGCCTAATCTGGCAGAGGGCCACCTGTTTGTTTGTTTGTTTGTTTTGTTTTGTTTTTTATAAAAAGGAAGCATTGACAAAACCATAGGATAAGAAGGGTACAAATTCGCACAGTTCCCACCACCAGATCTTCGTATCCCATTCCCTCCCCTGATAGCTTTCCTATTCTTTAACCCTTTGGGAGTATGGACCCAAGGTCATTGTGGGATGCAGAAGGTGGAAGGTCTGGCTTCTGTAATTGCTTCCCCGCTAAACATGGTGTTGACAGGTCGATCCATACTCCCAGCCTGCCTCTCTCTTTCCCTAGTAGGGTGGGGCTCTGGGGAAGCGGGGACTCCAGGACACAGACTAGGGCCAGGCAGGAGGGTGGGAGGCAGGACTTATCACTTGGCATGCATCTTGGTACAGAAAGAGAAAAAAATCAAAGCACTGAGCAGACCCAGCTAGCCCAGTGCTCACCGGCTAATGGCCACCAGCAGCAGAGAGAACACCTGAATCCACAGCTGTGACTATCACTGCATTTGTCAACTCTCCCTGGAAGGTCCCTCTGGCTGGACTGCCCATCCCAGGAGAGCTTCTGTACACAGAGCACCACCCGGGTTACCAGGGACAGAAAACACCCCAGAGGGGACAGAAATGCCACACCCCCGTGATCAAGAAGCAGACCTGCCACAGTGAGCCAGCCCCTATCAGCAGAGAGGATTTACCACCTCTGCTGGGAGTCAAAGCCCACGCTTTGACAGCATGCATGCAATTAGCTGAAAAGTCTAATTTAACAGTTTGGCTGAGTCCATTAGCTGTTTCTACATGGTGTGTGATTAAACTGTGTCCAAGCATATCATTTTGGGCTGAGGACTCCAGTTAAGAATCCCAACAGAGTGCTGGTGGGAATGTAAATTGGTCCAACGCCTGTGGAAAACAATCTAGAGATTCATCAGAACTCTAGAAACGGACCTGCCTTATGACCCAACAATCCCTCTTCTGGGGAAAACAAAGACACTTTGCAGATAAGCAAAGACCTATGCACACCTATGCTCATAGCAGTGTAGTTTGTAATAGCCCAGACTTGGAAGCAGCCCGGATGTCCAATGACAGATGAATAGCTAAGGAATCTGTGTATATATACACAATGGACTACTTATGCAGCTTTTTAAAATGATGAGGTCACCAGCTTTGCCATGTCTTGGTCAGAACTTGAAGGTATGATGTTGAGTGAGACAAGCCAAAAATAGAAAGACTAATACCCAGTGATGTCACTTATAGATTAAACTTGGGAATTTAGAATAATAAGGGAAAACATAAAGTAAAATTTGGACTAGGTGTGGTGAACTTCCCCAAAGCAAAGGACTCTGGGGAAGAAGGGAAAGGGACAAGATGAAGGGACACTGGGGTCCTGGTGTGTCTCCTACACACCAATCAAGGGGAAATGAGAGGCTGTGCCTACGTGTTCAAAGCTACGCTGTAAACCATACCCCCCTCAACTGAAAATAAATAAATAAAAATAAAAAAGAATCCCAATGGAAGATGGTGCACAGGATGCATATTCCTGCCACACATGGGCTCTCAACAGCCCAGAGTGGAGCCTAGTGCAGGCCTCCTGTGCTGCTCCTTCACAGCGTCCCTGTAGAGAAAGGGCCAGGATACTACCCCAGCCTCCAGGCCCAGCTCTGCATTCTTTGGTTGTTATTGTTACTTACATCTCTGCTGCCAATTCCTCCTCTGCCAAGGGTGGATGATCAGAACTACCTTACAGGACCTTGGGGAGAGATATCCAAGCTGCTGCACAAAGTGCTGACTTAGTACAGAGCTGGCCCGAAGTGGGTCAGCTTCACAGAAACTCATCAGAAGCTGAGGATGAAAACACCAGAAAGCAATAAGAAACAGCTGTGGGAAGTGTTGACGAGTGGGCCCACTGTCTGGGAAGTCCAGGCCATTATTTTCATGAGGGTCGGAGTGGGTCGACCCCAGGCTCTCCCCCCCACTCCGGATCGAGACAATGGCAGGTCCCCTCCTGACCTCCTGAACTAATGATGGATGCCTTCTCCAGATGGCGGCTATCTTTCTGCACATGCCTCTCCTCTCTCCTTAAAACAAAGGCCATGAATTACTGTATATTGTGTTTGGCCAAACTTGAAAACCACCACAAACTCCTGTTACTCAACTGCCCCCCTCCTCTAAAGTGCCTGTAATTTACCCCCAGGGAAAATTGCATTGTGAGCTAGTGATCAAACCTTGTATGGTAACTCTTCACTTGATCAAATAGTTTGTATGCATTGTGTTGCTTTGTGTTTGGGTTAATGATTACCTTAACCTTCTCCCTGTGCAGTGGATATATCTGCTTGCTTTCTCTCTCAATAAATGAGTTGCCCCACTGAGACTTTCCCAGAACTGACTGCTTGTCTCTCTGAGCACTTGCCCTCACCACGCGGAGCTACCCCTGGATTCCCAGGGGGGCCGTTCTGAACTCTGTCACCCAATAGCCGGGGAGGGGAGTGGGGAACCTGGAGTGACCTGTAGGGAAGCTTGCCTAAGAGGAGAGGGAAGACTCGTTCCAGCTCCCCGGGGGTCTCTCTGCAGCCTGGTGGGTGCCAGGGAGGAAGACTATTCAGCTACTGAGAATAATGAAGTCACCTTCTTCACCTCATCTTGGATGGAGCTTGAAGGAAGCATGTGAAATGAGATAAGTCAGAAAGAGAAGGATGAATATGGGATGATATCACTCATAGATAGAAGTTGAGAAATAGGGAGTCAGGCGGTAGTATAGCAGGTTAAGCGCATGTGGCTGAAGTGCAAGGACTGGCATAAGGATCCTGGTTCAAGCCTCTGGCTCCCCACCTGCAGGGGAGTTGCTTCACAGCAACTATCTTTCTCTCCCCCTCTCTGTCTTCCCCTCCTCTCTCCATTCCTCTCTGTCCTATCTACCAATGACGACATCAATAACAACAACAATAATAACTACAACAATAATAAAAAAACAAAAGGGAAAATAAATAAATATTAAACAAAATTAAAAGATAAGTTGAGAGATAAGAATATAAGGGGAAATTTAAAGCAGAACTTGGACTGGTTTGGTGTAAAGCAGAACTTTGGACTGGTTTGCTTTTGACCAAAGCAAAGGACTCTGGGGGAATGGAGGGCTCTCAGATCCAGGTATACAATGATGGGCCTAATGTGGAGGTGAGTGTTTTGGTGAGATGAGAAATTGTACCCGTGTGCCCACAGATGTACTGTAAACCATTAATCTCTCAATAAAAATCAGAAGGGAAACAGTTGTGGAAATGTCTGTGGCTATGTTTGTGTGTGTGTCCTTGGGGACACACAACTGCACTTTTTAAAATGCTGAGCATGGACCATTACATATAAAAGGTCCAAGGTCTGGAGAGATAGCTCACTGATTAGGAGACAGGCTTTGCCAGGCATGTGATCCAGTTTGAGCCCTAGAACCTCATGGGAGGTGCTATAGTGCCAGAGGAAGGTCCAGTGCTGCAATGTCTCTCCCTCTGTGTCTATCTGAATGAAAATGTATCTGGGCGCATTGTCATCTTGCCCTGCCTCTGAAAAATAAATAAGTGAGTATGTTTGAAAGTTTAAGATACATAAATAAACAGATCAACCGATAAGCCAATGTCCTAACGTCTAGCCCTCAGCCCACTGAAGACTCTGAGCTGCAGAGAGTGAGGTGGGCTCCCCCACTGTCTGTGGGGCTCCGAGGGCAGGGGGTGGCAAAGATCAGAACAGCCATTCAAGGTCCGATGAGCTTCATCGCATGGGGCCCATCCTCTTCTAGAACAGTCATTAAATCTAAGCCCCCAAGAGACTTGAAAACCAAAAGGCCATGGCACCAGAGAAAGATCTAGAGATTCCAGTGCAGCTGATCTGTCTCTCTTGATGGCACTGCCCTACACTAAATCTCAACTGTAATTCAGATAAGACAGAATGAAACTTCCGGAAATCTTCACTACCTCACTTGAGCTTCTTGAGGACAGCAGAGCTGCTGGCTTGTTTAGAAAAACCCTCCCCTTTGGAGAGCAAAGGAGCTTTCAGCCTTCTTGGGCTATAAAAAGAATCACTTTGGTGGGGTCAGGTAGTGGTGCACCTGGTTGAGTACACACGTTACCATGTGCAAGGATCTGGGTTCAAGTCCCTGCTCCAGACTTGCAGGGGGGAAGCTTCATAAGTAGTGAAGCAGTGCTACAGGTGTCCCTCTCTCTTGAAAGAGAGACATGGAGACAAACAAACAGAGATAGAGACAGAGAGGGGAAAGATACTACAATACTTGTAACTCCCTCAGTGTGGTGGGTCCCTGGATGTAGTCTGGGTCCCATGCATGGGACCAGGTGAGCTATTTTGCCAGTCCCATTGATGATCACCCTCCCCCATAGGACTCTGAGTACTGGCTGAAGGGGCTACACTTTTTTCATTTCTCTTTCTCTCTTTTCTTCTTTTCCAGAGCCCTTGTCAGCTCTGGCTGTTGGTGGTGCTAGTATTCAAGCCTGGGTCCTCAGAGTCTCAGGCAAGAGAGTCTTTTGCAGAACCACCATGCTATCTCCCTAGCCCACCCTCTTTTAAATCTGGATGACCTGGCTGTAGTGGTAGCAGGACTCCAGTGGGTACTGACTGTGTGTGACTCTATCCCTCCCTGTTCACCAGGGAATATCAACCAAGGCTAGCACACTGCTGGGGGCCAAGAAGTGGAGAAGCCCCCTTCCCCAGATAGCAGAACCTCACAGCAAACCCTAACCCAGGTCAAGCCACTATAGCCAATACAGTGTGTCTGTCAGCCTTCACCATGGTTATTCCCACACTCACCAGCTCATCTGAGATGCACAGGGTAGAGTTAGACCCATTTCCTGAGAAAGGGAAAGAGCCAGGCTTAGCAGATGAGCTCTGCCATGACTGACTGGCATGAAGACAGAGTCCTGAGCTCAACACTCCTGGGGAAGGCTGCCATGAGCCAAACTTTCAAGAGCCCAAGGACCTCAGACCAGTCATTCAACACTCCTGAGCTAGGGCTTCCTCATCTGTAACAAGGACAGGAAGATGGTGTTGGCACCTGTCTTGCGGGCTATAACAGGGACTGTAGTGACTTGTGCTAGTCACTGGTAGGGCATTTCTGTGTGTGGAGGGGGTGTTTGATCAGAATGGGGCTGCAGGAAGCTGGCACCCCTCTTTTGTCAGCATCCACCCCAAGTTCAGTTCCCAGCAGGTGAGAGTGTGTGATTAGGCCTCTTCATTTATCAGGAGAACTAGGCCCAGCTGTGAATCCCAGTGCCCAGCAATCTCCAAAGTAAACAGGGTGAAAATAACCAGTCGCCCAGGTAATGGGAGACTTTCTTCTCTCGGCTGTGCTGGTAATTGAGCAGCTGCAGCCAAGCTCCCACTCCCTAGGCTGCTGTGAGTTTAAAGAGGGGGCGAAGGTGTGGATGCAGGTGTGGGAGGTTGGTGGCACCCACTGGGTGGGAGCATAGAGATCCTGGCACCCCCTAGCGCAAGAGCACAAAGCCTCACCCTGCTCCCTCACCTCTGCGCCCAGCAGAGAGGACACTGCAAAGCTCTGGAGGCCTGGGAGCAGAGGGGACCTTCCCCTGAGCCCACACAGTCCCACTGTAGGGGAGCTGGCTTGCAAAATGTAGTTTCTTATGCTCACACAAGCCTCTTCTGCAATCACCGTTTTCCCTCTTACCCCAGGCAGGACACTTCTGTTACATGAACACAGGGCCTTCACATTGGTGTGGTAGGGGCAGAGGCCCTTGGGACCTGAGCCACAGAGGAAGGTCTATGTGTCTGTCTCTCCCTCCCACATCCCCAGAAATCCCAGCATCACCCAGCTGCCAAGCAGCCACTACCCAAACCTGTCTCCTGGGCCAGCCCAGCCCCTCCCTACAGGATGTGTCAACACCCAGGCCGGAAGAGCCCCTGACATTCGAGAGCAGCAAGGGCCGGTTCAGAGCCAAGACTAACCCAGGAGGATCCAGGAAGATCCTGCACAGAAGAAACAGCTGCCCCTCCAGACTAAAGAGGGCTCTGGCCACAGTCCTGTCTGTCAGGAAGTCTCTCTGCTCAGTCATCCCAAACAACAGCCTAGGCCACTGGCTTTGAATGGGCTGAGCATTTTTTTCTTTTTTTTTTAAGACTGAGTTGTCGATGGGACAGCCAGCTTTCCTGGACACAAAGGTGAGGGTGAGTCAAAAGCCAGGGGCTGCTGATCTGCCCACCACAAAGATTCTGCACTCACACCTGGTTAAGTGCACACATTATAGTGTGCAAAGATACAGGTTCAAGCCCCTGGCCCCATCTGCAGGGGGAGGGCTTCACAAGTGGGGAAGCAGTGCTGCAGGTGTCTCTCTCCCTCTCTATCTCCCCGTGCCCTCTCAATCTCTCTTTGCCTCTACCCAATAGTAAAAAAATTAAAAATACATTTTAAAAAAGATGCCACGCTCTCCACAAGGAAACAAGGCAGACAGACACAAACACCCAAGGTCTCATCTCAAGGACACACACACAACAGCCAAGCCAGGGTGCCAGGAGAGAAATACAGAGCCCTCACTGGGCTGCAGTGACCTTGTGGTAACGTATGCTGGACTGATACCATGAAACTTTGAAGAGCCACTGGTACTGCTAACAGCAACCTGCCTTCTTGTGTCACACATGATGTGTCACCTCTCCACACCAGGACCCACTCTGGGGACCGGGGCTCTCAAAGCAATCTTCGGTCTCTTTCAGGGTTCAAGATCCTCCTGGGTTTGGGCCCTAGTAAACTCACCTAAAATCTGAACTTGTCTACTTCTCTGCTCACAGGCTACAAAGCAAGGGTGAGTCGGAACTTAGCAGCCTGTTACCAAGCCTGCCCTGGACAAAGGCAGAACCCACAGAAGACCAGGTCTACTGAGAGCTTCCTTCCCGTCACTCAGCCTCAACCACATACTCCTTTCTCTCTTCTTTATAAATACATATTATGGGAGTGGATGGTAGTGCAGCAGGTTAAGCGCAGATGGCGCAAAGCACAAGGACTGGCTTAAGGATACTGTTCAAGCCGCCGGCTCCCCACTTGTAGGGGAGTCACTTCACAGGTGGTGAAGAAGGTCTGCAGGTGTCCATCTTTCTCTCCCCCTCTCTGCCTTCCCCTCCTCTCTTCATTTCTCTCTGTCCTATCCAACAGCAATGACATCATCAACAGCAACAAAAATAAAACAAAACAAAAAAGTGAAAAAATAAATATTTATAAAAATAAAATACATATTATTTATTCATTAGAGACAGAGAGATATCCAAAGGGAAGAGGCAAATAGAAAAGGAGAGAGAGAGAGAGAGAGAGAGAGAGAATGAGAGCGCGCCAGGTTAAGCATATACGCTACAGTGCACAAGGACCCAGGGTCAAGTCCCTGGTCCCACCTGCTTCACAAGTGGTAAAGCAGGGCTGCAGGTGTCTTTCTGTCTCTCTCCCTCTCTACCTCCTCCCCTCAATTTTTTCTATCTCTTCCCAATAATTAATAAAAATAAATTTTAAAAAAGGAAGGGAGAGAGATACCTGCCATGCTGCTTCACTGCTCATGAAGTTTCCCCTCTGCAGGTGGGGACCAGGGGCTTGTGTGCTCAACCAGGTGCACCCCCAAAGCCTTCTCTATCCAGAAGAGTCCTGCTGTGTTGACCATGGAGAACAGCTGAGGCAGACAGAGGCCCACAAAGTACAGAGTTTGAGCCCTCACAGCAAGTAGAGACTCACTAACCACAGGCCTCAGTTTCCCACAAGTGTCAGTTCATTTCCCCATCTGTGAAGGACATGAATGTGTCCCTGTTCTGGCACTGGTGCTGAGGGGAGCTGAGAACAGGGGCTTTGGGGTAGCCAGCTTTCTGGGTGCAGGCCCTGCCTCTGCCATTTGCTGGCTGTGTGACCTTGGGCTTGAGACAGCCTTTCTGAGCCTCAGCTAAGAATGGTGATGGCAGCAATGCCTACCCATCTGGGTTGGAGTGAGGCTTCAGCAAGCAAGTCTGTGCCTGGTAGTTGGTGTGTGGGGGTTGTCCCAAGGCTGAGCACTGTGTGCCCAGGATGCCCTGGCTCCCACATGCTATACCAGCTTCACTAAAACTCCCCCTGTCTACATGTGACTTAGAAAGGGAGAGAAAGAAGGTCCATAGAAAAAATAGGCAAAATGATAGATAGATAGATAGATAGATAGATAGATAGATAGATAGATAGATAGACAGACAGATGCGTAAATATCCCGTCTGTTTAAGGGCATTGTTTAAGAGCAGGAGAAGCTGATTAACAGTTTGAAATTGTTGGTACACAGCCAGTGAAATAACTCCCCTGGGTAGTGTACTGCTTTGCCAAGCACAAGACCCAGGTTCAAGCCCAGTTGTCACTACATTGAAGGAAGCATCTCTCTGGTCTCTCTTTCTTCATTGTTTAAAAAAAAAATGATGGGGGGCAGGTGGTGGCACACCTGGTTGGGCTCACACATTACCATGTATGAAGACCTGGGTTTGAGCTCCAGGGGGGGACACTTTACAAGCAGTGAAGCATGTTTGCAGTTGTCTCTCTGTCTGCTTCCCTCTCTATCTCCACCTCTCCTCTCAATTTCTCTCTGTCTTATCTAATGAAAAAGAAAGGGAAAAAAATGGCCATTGAGAACAGTGGATTCATATATAGTGCAGGCACCAGTCTCCAGAAATAACCCTGGTGGCAACTGAAAACAGAAAAGAAAAGAAAAGGAAATAAAAGGTTCATTCAATGTGAGAACCTATTAGAACTATCCCCCAAAGGTGATTTTATGGGGGAGAACCACAAAATGTGTGTGGGGGTCCCCTCATGTGAGAATGGCAATTGTAATGTCCCCCCTCATGTGAGAATGGTGAATGCAATGGTGATTGTAAGCCCTGAATCGGGAGCCTGCACCCTCACAGTGAGTGGAGACTCACTCACCACAGGCCTCAGTTTCCCTAGTGTGTCAGTTCATGTCCCCATCTGTGAAGGAGGCATGTGTATGTCCCTGGGTCACCCTGTGCTATGACATTGCATAAGACCCTGTTTCTCCTTTGGATGCTGAAATGACACTTTCCTAACTCCCTATAGCCATAACTCCAGGCTGCATGTAGACCTTGTTTGGGTGAAGCACAGGGAACTAAGGTCTGGGGAGGACATGGAAGCCAGAACATTCATCTTCACTCACTACTCACACCTGAGCCACCCCCCTTCCTTGACACATCATTTGAGATGAATAAATAGGAGGTGACAGATCCTCCCACAACTTAAGGGATCCTCCAGTTCAAGTTCTCCCAGACACCTGTCAGCCAGCCATCAGCCTGCCCACCCCCTCCCCAGCTTAGAACTGCACAGTAGAGAGCTTTGAGCATAGGTGCAGGGGAGTGGCACCAAGAGCCCCTGTGCATGGCACCATGTTCCAGCCCCCCAGCACAGCTTTCTAATACCAGAACCCAAGTTCCATCACCACAAGGGTCTCCTCTACTCTGGATATGGCATTCACCTGGTCCCCAGACTGGATCTACCCCATGTCTTAGGTTCAAATCCCTGCCTGCTACTTAATTGCTGTGTGACCTCACATGAGTTGTCCAGCCTCTCTGACCAGCCATTCCCTCTTCCACAAATGCAGACCATGGTCATAACTCCTGAGATGATAGGGTTTGCTGAGATCCTGGGTGATGGCTGCCTCACCTGGACCCACCCTTCCTGCCAGTGTGTCTCCTGTGAGACTTTTTCTCTCCATCCCTGGTTGCCCCATTCATCCCCATATGGTCACTGCTGTCACTTCCTTCTCAGGTGCCCTGGAAGTGTAACAATGTCATGTTCCACACACTGCTGCCAGGTGAGAAGCTCTTCTGTACCCGGCTCCAAACCATCATCAAAACAGCCCCAGGCCCAATAGTCAGAGCCAAGATCCCCAGGAGAAGCCTCCGGGCCTGCCACCATCTGGTGCTGCCCCACAGTCCTCACTATTACACTTCCACCTGACCCCGCAGGCTCCCTTCTCCCCAAACATGTTCCACCTATGTGACCCACAAAGGAATTCCTATCCATGAATTCTAGGCCCAGCTCCCCCTGGAGAGCCATGCTATGCTCCTTCAGAATTGGCCTCCTTCCTTTGAATGCCCCCTGGCTCCTGGAAATACCTGTTCTCTGTGACTCAATGCTAGAAACTGCAGGGATCTGAGGTCCCACACAAAGTCTGGCCTGTCACCCCACAGAATGCAGACAGTCACAGAGACAGGCAAGCCCCAAGGCCTCAGGAGTGTTGAAGCAAACATTAACTTTTAAAGAGAGAGGCAAGGAGTCACTTCTTAGTGAAAGGAAAATGCAGTTGGTGGCGTCTTCCCCTTCTCCCAGTGTACACAGGGCCTCCCACTGCTATCATCCAGTGGCCTTGTTCAGTGGCCTTAAAATCTACTCCTTCTGCCCAAGAGTCTGCTGATAACTCAGACAAGTTGTACTCTCTGTATACATGAGAGAAAAAAGTCACCTGTGAAGCTGGTCGCTGTGAGTGACTATGGGAGGCTGATAACTGTGTAAAAGGGCAATGCCACTGTGCCAGGGCCCAGCCTCCTGTGGACACGAGTCCAGTGGGTGTGCCAACAGAATAAACATGGCTTCCTGCATTAGAGTCTCTGGTTGTCCTGTCTCTCTGCCTGAGACTCCAGTAACACTGTGACTCCAAGAGGTCCTATCTATTGATGTCACCTGGACAGGGACATGAGCCCTGGACCTCTAAGCTAGAATCCTGACTCTATGGAGTCAGCTGCCCTGCTTTCACACCCCAGCCTCAAGGCCCCTCTGTGCAGTCTTTAGTCATGCTGGCATTCATGCATTAGGCCCTTCCCCTTGGGAACCCCCCTCCCAGTGGCCTGCTTTGCCCTATGGAGCCATACAAAGCCTGGTGCTCACTGAGGCCCCTCACCCCACCCCCCAGCCAAAAGCAGGCTGAAGTCCCAGCATTGAGAGCACATGGCTGAGTCCACCGGCTGACCTCTGAGGTCCCCTGCCCCAGTCAGCAAGGCAAAAGCACATTGGCTCCCAGGGGAGGAAGTGCAGCAGGGCCACCGCAGCCCACTTCCTGGCTTTCTCTCTCCCTACTCTCCAGGCTTCTCTTCCTGTCTCTGCTCCCTGCTCCCCCCACCCACTTTGTTTCCACACCTGCCAGCTGCTAGGCTGCTGGCTGGACAGCTTACATGACAGGCCTGGCTGACCTGCAGATGAGGACCGGCTGTCCTGGGACCACGCACTGTCTCAACCCCACCCTCCAGCCCGTCCACCCAGGTCTCCTCATGGGGAAGGCTCAAAGCAGGCTGTGGCTCCAGTGTCCTGGCCTTTTCCTCACCTCAGCCCCCATGCCTTGTCCAGGCTGTGCAGAGCTCTGAGCTGGGGGGGCAGGCCAGGCCAGGGGAGTGAGTCCCCTCAGCTACCCACCTCCCCTGGGAGGCCCCACACCCCTGGGAGCTCCTCACTGCCTGGGGGAAGCAGAGCAATAGTGAGTAGGGTCCTACCTTATCGTTGCCTCTCAGCCCACTCTGCTCACAGCTGTCAGGGGCCACAGTCCAAAGGACTTCTCCACCCTCAGCAGCCCAGAAGGGGAAGTGGAGCTCAAGAAACTCCAGGACTGCTGTCGCCTGCCCCCAGGGCACCCTCCTGGACCTGCACCGCCCAGCCCTGTGGGGTCCCACAGGAGGGAGGGAGGTGACCTCCAGCTGGAGGGGGCGGGGCCACCTCTGACCGCCACAGCAGGTTCAGTTTCCTGAGTCCCTTAGCCCTAGGTCCCTTGCTGCCAAACCCCTGATTACAGAATATTCTAGGTTCCAGAGCCAGATGGCATTTCTGGAGGTGTGTCCTGAGCCCACTGGAGAGAGGGGGCACCTAGATGTGCACCCCCAAAAGCCCCAAGTCCAACCCAGCTATCATTTGTGGGTGGGGTGGTGGAGTTTAAGGCAGACTTTGACTTTTATACTTTGCTGTTTCCTGTAGACAGTCTGTGATGGGCATGGATGTGTGTGGAATTAAAAGCATCAGATAGGGGCTGGGTGGTGGTGCACCTAGCTGAATGCACATTTTACATTGCCCAAGAACCCGAGTTCAAGCCCCCAGTCCCCACCTGAAGAAGGAAAGCTTCACAAGCGGTGAAGCAGTGCTGCAAGTGTCTCTGCCTCTTTATCTCCCTTTCTTTCAATTTCTGGCTTTCTCATCAATAAGTAAATAAAGATAATTTTTAAAAAATTTAAAAATAATAAAAGCATCAGATAGAGATATAATTAAATATCTGCAAAGGCTCTCTAAGGATAGTCTCTGGCCAAAAGATAGTTTCCCCTTTGACCACCAACCCCCACACATACTGCATCCCTGCTCTCCCCCCTGCCCCGGGGGGGGGGTGCTGTTAAAGGTCCCCTGATGGCTCTCCTGGCTGCTGAGAGCTGTGGTAGGGCCTGGCATGCCCCTCCCCTTTCTCCTCTGCCTGCTGCACTCTTAATTATCCATGCAGGCCCCAGGGAGATGGGAACCCTCTCAGTGAATCCTTCCCTAGATGGGGCTTCAACACAACACTCCTGATGAATCTTTTCCCTATCTTGCTGATATATTTTTTTCCATTTTTCTTTGCCAGGACCAAAAAAAACTGGGAGGAAAGGGGGAGATAGAGAGAGAGACAGAGACACCTGCAGACTTGCTTCAGCACTCATGAAGCTTCCTTCTTGCAGGTGTGGGGTAGGGGCTTGAACCTAGGTCCTTGCACATGGTAACCTGCGGCTCTACAAGGTGCCCCTGGAGTATATATTAGCACCTCCCCTTTTTTCCCCACATCTGTCTACGAGGAATGGAAATAAGTCCTGGCAGAGCAGTTGTGATAAACTGTGGTGCCTGTGCCTTCTTGTGAAACCTAGCCTGCAACTTCTACCCCACACAGCTCAGAGAGTGCTTCAATGAGAAGGGAAAGACCTTAGGACCCAGCAATCCCACTCCCAGGCATTTATCCAAAGGACAGGAGAGCACTGATTCAAAGGGACAGGTGCACCCCTATGCATAAGGCTGCTTTATGTACAACAGCCCAGGGATGGGAGCAGCCTGTGTGTTGGCCTTTCCTCCTCCTGTCCTGGACTCCTGCTTGTGCCGATGCCAAGTTCAGAGTGAGCTTTGTCCCCCTCCAACTTGCAAGGACTGTGTTCCCCCTCCAACTCCCAAACTCACACGTGACAAGACAGGGGACACTGGGTGGCCTGTCCTCTGCCAGCCCTGAGTAATGCCAGGGTCTTCTAAGAAGTACCCAGATTTGAGACGCGGAAAGGATCTTATGGAATATTTGAAGTGAGAACCACCTACCTCCACTTTAGAGAGGAACAAATCAAAGTCAGCGAAAGTAGCATCAGAAATACATACTCCTTCTACTGTGGCTGTTAGATAGTATTCATACCCTCCCTCTTGCTTGGTTAGGTTTATTTAGCTTTTCCAGTAGTTTCACACTGTGACACTCACAGTCTCTTGCCATCAGTGGTTGCATGCAAACCTGAAGACAAAGCCTTGGGTCTGAGCCTTAGTTCTCTAGTCTGTCATTTAGGGCCTACTCTGTCATTGGCCTTTTCTTCCTCAGTGAAAGTAACAGCCCCTGCCTCACAGAGCTGTTCCATGCATCTATCTGGGTATGGGTGTTTCGAGGATTCAGACCAGTAGCCCCTAGATAGGAAATGTCAAAATATTTGCTTTCATTGATATCTTTGTGATTGTTAATTATGACTGCACAGGTGAAGTAACTTGGGAAAGACTCAAGTTACTTCACCACAGGAATCACACCACTCCTGAGAGCTAAGTTCTACCTTCTCTTTGCCCAGGACGTCACCCTGCTCCCATTAAATCCTGCCAGGACAAGGGACACCATCTCCTGATTCGTGTCACTCCATCCAGCCTGCAGGGCAGAGAAACAACTCTCCCCTCGCCTCTTCTAGAGAAGGAGAGAGACAGAGCTTTGCTTTGCTTCATCTGCAGCTTTGCTTCATCTCTCATAAAGCTTTCCCCCCTGCAAGTGGAGATGAAGGGCTTGAACTGGGGCCCTTCTGCACTATAATGTGTGCACTTAGCAAGCTGTGCCAGCACCTGGCCCCACCTCTTCAAGTTCTTAGTAGCTTCTAAGGGAGGGAGACTGCATATTGGACCCTGCAAATCACCCAGCTGGTACAGCTGCCCTAGGACCCTGACTACTACAGGAGGTGATTGTGGTGAAAGGTGATGCAGGCTGAGGCAACGTTTGGAGGTGCAGGGAAGGGCCCCCACCTGTGATCCCCTCACTCAGGCTACCTGCCCAAGCTGCTGTAGCCTTGTAGTCACAGTGGGGCTACAACGTTCTTTGCTAAGGTGGTGATCATGGTTGTGCCTGGGAGGAACTTGCATGGGGCTCCTGGATGATGAGGCTCTGTGTTCTGCATATTGCAGGAAAGCAGACCATGGCTGTAAGGTCTGGGGAGACGAGTGGGGTGGGTGACCTTGACATATTCATAACGTGAGCTGCTCCCTCTAGGGGGAGGGGACACAGTCAGCAAGAGTGTGTATAGACATGGTGGGACTCTTCTGGAGGGGTGTAGAACCTCCTTCCAGGGTCAGCGTCAAGCTCCATGGCATCTTTCCTCTTGGCATGTGCCCTTGCTCACAAACAGCTCTATGACTCTCTGCTCCTCTGGCCTGGCTGCCTGCCCCATCAGGACAGTACAGACACTCACTGTTCCAGTGAAGGAACTCCTCTTCCTTATAATAAGTGGCTGTGCTTACAGAGCTCCCAGCAGGTGCCAGTCAACCAACAAAGCAAACAGGTTGTTCAATATTGATTCTTCCAAGCTAACAGAGTGGTGGCAGGTGCCCCTCCTCTCAGATCCTCACTGCTCATGCCAAAACCAAACTGCTGCTCAAACCAGAGCTCGGAGAGCTCTACCAGAGGGAGCTTGACCCTGTTACATACCTCCCATCCTTCTCCTTGAACACACTGGGTTTTGGTTAGAAGGAGAAATCTTCCCTGAGATCACAAGGGCCACTTCAGGCTCCATGCTCATAGCTATTGATGGGAAAATAAGGCTAGAAGACAGGACAGACAAGGCCCTCTAGAGGATGTTTATGAAAAACACCCCTTTCCTGATGGGATTCACAAATCTCAAGTCCTTCAGAAGCAGCACAAATAAGACATGAGCACTGACTCTTGCCAGCAGCAAGCAGGAAGGTCATATTCAGAGCTGAAGATGAACTCTCTTAAGAGAACTAAGAGTTGCTGTCCAACCCTATGTGCTATAGATTAGATGACTGTGGCCCTAGTTGGCCTGACCAGCTGGCTTTGCCTTGACTACCTTCAGCCTGGAATGCAGGACCTCACTCCTTCCTTGCCCCTCTGCAGGTGGCCTCAGAGACCAAGTGCTGAATTCTGCCTTGTGGGGGACACTGCTCTTGCTACCAGGGATTTCTGAATCCTGTGTTTCAGCAGGGAGAGTGGACCAGGAAGAGAAAAGAAATGAAAAGAAAAACACCAGATAATCAAGGAAATCCCCCCAAACAGCAGAAGAAGGCATAGCTTTACTTTTGCTAAACCTATTTCAAGTCTACAATGGAGATTTCTTGAGGCCGATTCTTTGATGTTGGAGACCCCTGAATTATAATGCCTTCAACTTATTGGCGCAAGCTTATTTTCTGAGGTACTATTTCCTCAATTGCTAAAGAGCTGTGCACAGAACAAAAGGAACGCTGGCCACTTGCAGTTGCTCATGATCCCCCTTTGGCTACTGTTCCTTTTCTCTGGTGGCTAACGTAAGTTTACGAACAATTGGGCCATCAGTCCCCCAAAGCAAAAAGGCCTACAGTCACACACCATGACCAACACTGCTGCCCTCACAGACTATGGGAAGCACATATGGACATGACGTGTGCCTGTGCATAGCCAGAGCGTGAGCTACAGGCGTGTGCTGTGGTGGTCTAGCATTCATCGTCATAATTTGTGTCCCTCTGCAGAAATGCTTCTCATGATCCTCGTTCCATGCTCTGATGTCGTGCAGACTTTTGTTCATGAACATCATGAGAGATGTCCATTCAGAGTCACACTCAGTAAACACACCGGTGTGTGGTGTGTCCACTCCAGACTAGTCTCACACTTGTTGACAAGTGTCACAATTAGTCTTTCAATCCTGAGATGTTGGGACATGAACACAGACTCCAAGCATCTTGCCCATGTTGGGATATGAATGTAATTAGCATAAGACTGATGAATGTAATTGGTGTACAGCAGACATGAGCCTATGAGCATAGTATGAATTTGTGCAAACCCACAGGGACTGTTGGTGCGTTGGAACTTATTTAACCGCCAGCCTGCTGGAAGTCACTCCCTGTTCCTGTAAACTCAAGCTACAGCTCCTCTCTTCTTCCTGTGCTCTTGGTGACTGCTCTTGTCTCCAAGGACCACCATGGCTACTTCTCCCAGACCAGAGCTCAGCTGGTAAACCATAGCTTAAAGGACTCTCCTCTCCAGCCATGATGACAAGCCGATATTTTCCCCTTTGCTTATTTTGCTGTACCTAAATAATACCATTCCATACCACTGTACCTCAATGTGATAAACCCACCATTTGCTTAAACCCCAACCAAACCCATGCCCAAAGTCCTTTATTTTTTTATTACTATACTGAGACATGCTGCAGCCAGGATCCCAGCGGCAGCCACATCGCCATATGCAATTAACAGTGTATTGTCTCTAAAGTACAAGGAAACAGAGACAGGATTAACTCATCTGGGAACGATGACACTAATGTTTTCTACCCGTGATTTGACTATAGAGAGAGACCTTGATATAGGAAAGGGTTTTGTTTTTCACTTCAAAAATTTTCCTTCTCATGCATGCATGAGACCCCACACCAGAACCCTGGCTATTAATATGACAAGAAGGGAAAAAAAGACTTAGAAAGGTCAAGCAAACAGTGCTATAAGCCAAAGAGGGTCTACAGGCTTACAGTTTAGTGGAACCAACAAATTCCCAGGAGCAGGGAAGACAAATAAAGCTTCTACCAGCTACATCGTAGTATGGCTCCAAATCATCATATTCCTCTACCATATATATATATATCAGGAACACTGCCACTTTTAGAGGAAAAGAAGTGGTTTTTCTGGGAGTTGGGCAATAGTGCAGCAGGTTAAGTGCAGGTGGCGCTAAGTGCAGGTGGTACAGAACACGAGAACCGGTGTAAGGATTCCTGTTCGAGGCCCCGGCTCCCCATCTGCAAGGGAGTTCACAAGCGGTGAAGCAGGTCTGCAGTGTCTACCTTTCTCTTCCCCTCTCTGTCTTCCCCTCCTCTCTCCATTTCTCTCTGTCCTATTCAACAGTAATGACATCAATAACAACTACAACAACAAGGGCAACAAAAGGGAATAAATAAATATTTTTTAAAAAGAAATGGTTTTTATAAAGTAGTGTTCTCAATCAATAGTAAAGTTTAATTATCAAAAATTGTTCTAGTCAATAGCTTGGAATTCAGTAAGATAAATATGCTAAATGACATGTACAAACTATTGTATTTACTGTCAACTGTAAAACATTAATTCCCCAATAAAGAAATTTAACAAAAGAAATCAAATTAAGAAGTTATTGCTTTGACTATTTTATTTTATTTTTTGTTTATTTTATGGGCTTTGAATGGTTTACAGTATTGTCTTTATTTGAACTGTGGACTGGAGAGAGCCGACTGGGCAAGTCATGCCTCCCTCCCCATGCATACAGCCTGTGTTTGAACCCCGGCACCATATAGTAATGCCATGTCCCTGGGGAAAACTCTGGTACTGTGGTGTTTTCCCCCCTCTTTGAATAAAAGAATAGGAGTGGTGAAGTTTGTGTGAGGGCCCAGCTCAAGTAAAGGATATATATATATATATATCCCTCTTAACCTATTAGAAAACAAAAATAATGAGAATACATTATTATTTTAGCAACTGTATGTCTTGGTCAGAATTTAAAGGTCTCTGTTGAGTAAGACAAGCCAGAAAGAGAAAAACAAGTACTGAATGCTCTCACTTATAGGTGGAACTTAAGAATCAAGGACAGTAAGGGAAACTACAAGGTGAAACTTGGACTGGGTGTGGTGTACTGCACCAAACAAAGGACTCTGGATAGTACAACCGCTTTGCCATGCATGCAACCCAGATTCAAGCCCCTCCCCACCACACACTGGATTGTCCATGCTGAGATAAACATTTTACTTCCTCCCTCTGTCTCTCTTTTCTATCTGAAAAAGTTGTCATTTCTTTTGCTACATATGGGTGGAGCTGGAAGGAATCCATTGACATGAAATAAGCTAGAAGGAGAAGGACTAATAGCAACTGATCTCACTCATGGATGAAACTTAAGAAGCAAAGACAGTAAATACAGGTGAAACCTTAATTATCTGTGAGCTACTGCAGCAGATCCAAGGACTCTACAGGGGGAGCAGAGAGGGGGCTGGAAGGGCATGGGGACCCAGTGTCCTGTGGGGGAGGAAGATAACAAGTTCGTGGAGGGTGTGTGGTGCTGACACCTGTCATGAGGAGATGGGAAACTGTACACCTGTGACAACAACAGTCCTGTAAATCAAGGTTTCACCGATTAAGAGATCTTTTTTATTTTTATTTATTTATTTTCACTTTTGTTGCCCTTGTTGTTTAACATTGTTGTGGTTATTGATGTCATTGTTGGTGGATAGGACAGAGAGAAATGAAGAGAGGAGGGGAAAACAGAGAGGGGGGAGAGAAAGATAGACACCTGAAGACCTGCTTCACCGCCTGTGAAGTGACTCCCCTGTAGGTGGGGAGCCCGGGGCTCGGGGAGCCTGGGGCTCGAACTGGGATCCTTAAGCTGGTCCAGTTGGAAAGTACAGAAGTGGGATTGTGGAAAGTTTTGTGTAGAGAGAGGGCATATGGAGAACTATTACATGCTTTACGTGTATTGTCCACGGGCAATTGTGTGCGGGAGGCACTGAATCTAAGAGAGACCAACAGTAGAAGGTCGAGGTAATAATCCAGAGAGAAGCAAAGACTCCTGCACTAAGGTAATGAGTTAGGACAGGATTCTGAGGGGAGGCAAAGTGTACTGTGTCATGCTTCTGCATCCCTGTTGGTCTGAGTTCACAGTTCATGGCCACAGCTGGAAACATTGCAGGCTGCACTCATATCAGGACCAGTCTTCCTCGAGTGGCAGGGCAGGATACCCCAGCCTCTGTTTGGATACTGGGGCAATGCCTACATTACTGCTTTATGCATTTATTGGGGGATTAATATTTTACAGTTGACAGTAAATACAATCGTTTGTACATGCATAACATTTCCCAGTTTTCCACATAATAGAAGGACCTAGTGGGGGTTGTATTGTTATGTGGAAAACTGTACCACTATTTCTATGCTCTTAAAGAAATCCACAGGTGGGGTTGGGTGCTGGTGTACCTGATTGAACACACGTTACGGTACACAAGGATCTGAGTTCAAGTCCCTGGTCCCCAGCTGCAGGGGGAAAGTCTTACAAGTGGCAAATCAGGGCTACAGGTGTCTCTGTCTATCTCCCTCTCTGTCTCTCCCTCTCCCTCTCCTCTCCATTTCTGGATGTGTCTACCCAATAATAAATAAAGATAATAATAATAAAAAGAAATCCACAGGGCTTTTGATAAGGGTTGCAATAAATCTCTAGATTGCTCTGGGAAGAATAGTCATTTTAACTATGTTAATTCTTCCAATGCACAAGCATGGAATATCTTTCCATTTCTTCATGCCTTCTATTTCCTTTAGTAATGACTCATAGTTTACAATGTGCAAGTCTTCTGCCTCCGTTATTAAACTTATTCCTAGATACCTAATTCTTTCTGATGCTATTGTGAATGGAATTGATTTTCTTCTAATTCACTGCATAGAGGAATGACACTGATTGTTACACAATGATTTTTTTTAGCCTGCCACCTAACTGTATTGCCTAATAATTCCTAAGAGTTTTTTAAAAATTGGATTCTTTAGGATTGTCTATGTATCCTGTCATGCCATATGCAAATCATGATAGTTTTATTTCTTCTTTTCCAGTTTGAATTCCTTTTATTTCTTTCTCTTGTTGAACTACTGTGGTTGGAACCACCAGGGAAATGTTGAAAAATAATGGTGGTAGTGAGCAACCTTGTCTTGTTCCTGACCTTAAAGGGAAAACTTTTTGTTTCACACCATTAAGTATAACGTTGATTGTCAGTTTGTTAAATATAGTCTTTACTAAACTGAGGAATGTTCCTTCAGCCCATGTTTTTAAGGACTTAACCATAAAAAGTCATTGAATTTTACTGAAAGCTCTCTGTGCCTCTATTGAGATAATTGTGGGGGGGGGGTTGTTTGTTTTATGGTTTTTGGTTTTTGGTTTTTTTTAACTTTCCTGTTGTTGGCATGGTGGATTACATATCAACTTGTATCTGTTGAATTACACTTACATCTCTGATGTAAATTCCACTTGGTCATGATGCACAATTTTATTTTATTTATAAAAAGGAAACACTGACAGAAGCATAGGATAGGAGGGGTACAACTCCACACAATTTCTACCACTAGATCTCCATATCCCATCCCCTCCCCTGATAGCTTTCTTATTCTTTAACACTCTGGGAGTACGGACCCAAGGTCATAGTGAGATGCCGAAGGTAGAAGGTCTGGCTTCCGTAATTGCTTCGCTGCTGAACATGGGCATTGATAGGTCGATCCATACTCCCAGCCTGTCTCTCTCTTTCCCTAGTGGGGTGGGGTTCTGGGTAGTCGGAGCTCCAGGACACATTGGTGGGGTACAAAATGGAGACCCACCCAACTCTTCATCTGCACTACTCCAGCCTGATTAGTCAACAATTTGTTTGGCTTTATATGTTAACTCTCTTTTCAGCCACCAGGTTCCAGATGCCAGCATGATGCCAACTAGACTTCCCTGGACAGGCAACCCCACCAATGATGTACAATTTTTTAAGTGCCAAGTTGAGTCTGGTTAAATAAGACTCTGGAGGATCGTAAGCATCAATGTTCATCAGTGACACAGGCCTATAGCTTTCGTGTGTGTGTGTGTGCGTGTGTGTGTGTGCCAGATCGTAAGCATCAATGTTCATCAGTGACACAGGCCTATAGCTTTCGTGTGTGTGTGTGTGTGTGTGTGTGTGTGTGTGTGTGTGTGTGTGTGTGTGTGACTTCTCTGTCAGTGTTTGAGTGATGTTAACTTCACACAGTATGTTAGGAAGTGTCCCCTTATCTTCAATCCTTTCAGAAAAACTTGAAAAAGACAAATAGTAACTTTTCCTTTAACATTTAGTAAAAATCATTGGTAAAATCATATGGTCCCAGGTTTTCATTTTAGGGACACTTTTGATTACTGTGTCAATTTTCTACATTGCAATTGGTTTGTTCAGGTTTTCTATTTCTCCTGATTGAATCTCAGGAGTTTGTGTGATTTTAAGAATTTATCCAACTCTTGCAGATTCTCCAGTTTGGTGGTTTATATTTGTTCCAAGTAATATCTCACGATCCTTTGAATTTCAGTGGTATCCATTGTTTTTATCCCCCCCCATTTATGATCATATTTAAGAGAGTTCACTCTAACTCTTTCTTAGTGAATCTGGCTAAATATTCATCAATTTTGTTTACTCTTTCCAAGAGCCAGCTCTTATCACTGGTGTTTGTGCATTGCTGTTGATGTCATTTATTTTCACTTGAATGTTTACCATTTCCATTCTTATACTAACTTTGTGTTTCCTTTGTTATTATTTTTCTTTTTTCAAGACTCAGTTAACTGAGAATTTAATTTAACTCAATTTAATTTAATTTAATTTAACCAGAGCACTGCTCAGCTCTGGCTTATGGTGGTGTGTGGGATTGAACCTGGGACTATAGAGCTTCAAGCATGAGAGTCTGTTTGCATAATCATTATGCTATCTACCCCCACCCATTATTCTTTTTTTTTTTTTTTTGTAGATCCTTCAAATGTGAAGTTTGGTTGTTATTTTCCCATTCCTTGATGTGTGCCTGTATAGTTTTGAATTTACTTCTTCTTACTACTCGAGCTGTGTCTCCTATATTCTGATAATTCATTTCCTTTTCAGATGTTCTAGAAATTTGTTTACTTCACTTTGGATTTCCTCCATGATCAGATAGTTAAGCTTCCATATATTAGATTTTTTTCCATTTTTATTTTTTGGTGTTGATTACAGTGTTAATCCCACCATGATTTGGAAAAATGATTAGATGCTCCAGAGTTTATTTGCACTAATTTTGAATATGGTCTATCCTTGAAAATGTTCCATGTGGGCTCAAGAAGAATTCACATTATGCTTTATTCTGATAAAAAGCTCTCAACAAGTCTTCTGAAGATGTATATTCATTTAAGACTCTTGTTTCCTTGTTAGTTTTCTGTTTGGTTGACCTGTTTGGGAAAGTGGGGTATTAAACTTGCCTAGTATTATTGTGTTAATGTCAATGCATCTCTTTAGTTTTTGTTACTAGTTGCTTTAAGTATGTTCTTTTGTTTGGTATGTAGATATCAATGAGTCTTGGCTGATTGGTTTCCTGATGTTTGTCCCTGTTTCTTTTACTATACATAATTAAAAGTCTACTATGTCTTCTACTTCATTTATCATTAGAGAAATTAAAACTACACAGAGATACCATCTTACATCTGAGAGAATGGCTTACATCAACAAACCAGGAAATGACAGATGTTAGAGAGGTTGTGGAGAAAAGGAAACTCTGCTACATTGGTGGTGGGAATGCATATTGGTACAGCCCCTTTGGAAGTCTGTATGGAGAGTCCTTAAACAAATAAAAATGGAATTACATTATGACCCAGCAATACCACTCTTAGGCATTTATCCAGTGGACATTTAAGCACTAACTAGAAGGGAAATATGCACCCCTATGTTCATAGCTACATTATTCACAAAGCCATTATTCATAGTCAAAGAGTAGAAGGAAGCAGCCTAAATGCCCATCATCAGATAACTGGCTAAAGAAGTTACGGGATATATAATCCATGGAATACTATTCTGCCATAAAAAAGTTGATATTGTGTCCTTCAGGTTAAAATGGATGAACTGGAGGTGATTATGTTTAGTGAAATAAGTAACAAGATAAAAGAGGTGTTTCTCTCCTCTTCTCTCCCAGGTCAATTAGGAATACCAAAGTAGACCACCTGGGACCGCAATAAGTCAGGACTAGAACGACTTCAGGAACCCACCAAACCACCGGTGAGTGCAAATGCGTGTTCATGGACAGGGAGGAAACTAAGGAGAAATTGAGCAGCTGGTAACAGTCCGGCAGTTTGTTGCCAGTGGTGCCAGTTGAGGCACCACCTCCAGTCTGTTTTACCAACGAAAAGACTGCTGGAAGGAAGAGAGGACTCCTCTAAGACTCACCAAATGCAACTGTGAGTCTCCATTGCTACTACCCTCAGAGTCTGGAGCAGCAGGGGGGAGGCCCTGTGCTGACATCTAGGAATAGAGAACTGACCAGGAAACTCAGGAGAAGAGCTACACTTTGGTGGCCTAGCAGTGGAGATGTCTAGTGGGAGACTTTCCACATTGTTCTCCTGATGAGAACATGGAGAATAAGTGCCTCAGAAACTACAGGCTATAAACAGGATTTGTTTAGAAACTCACAGGGCCCAACAATGCATCCTGTCTTGGCAGAGAAGCTGAATTGAGCACAAAACTTAGTATCCTTGAGGTGAGAGAGTCTCTTTGCATAATCACTGTGCTATCTCTCTCTCACCCTGCTTTATCTCTTGGTCAGGAGTAAGTGATTAAGCTAAGAAGCCTACTTATAGTTTAAAAGCCCTCAGGCTCCAATAGCCTACAGGGAAGAAAAAAAACAAAAGAGGCTTTTAACAGCATCTGTGGTCCAACTCAGGGATTGAAATAATATTGAAACAACTGTTAATTTCCACAACTGTGAACTCTTTAAGCACCTTACTTTGACACAAGTCAATCCGGGCAAGAGTGATCAGTAATTTGAAAAGTACTGAGAGAGGGACCTCATAAAATAATATATAGAATAGTTAAACCAATAAGAAGAAATATTGGAGAAATGAACCAGGACAAGAGCCCAGCTAAAAGTCCCCTATGGGAAACAGTGCAAAACACACTCTGTCTATGACTTAAAACAAGGACTGAGACACTGAGAGTCATGAGCAAAGCAAAAGTTTTACATAGACATAGACATAGACATAGACATAGACATAGACATAGACATAGACATAGACATAGACATAGACATAGACATAGACATAGACATAGACATGGTATAAGCCAGCAAGCACACCAAAGGCAATCTTCAGAGCCTCTTTATACATTACTGGACATGGGAATAACCTGTCCTCTTCCCCTTTAGCGAGAGAGAACTGGCTCATAATCTAACCATTCAGGAAAAGGGGATGGGGCAGATATTAGGAGGGACTATAGTGGGAAAGGAAGTGCAAGGAAGGGGATTTTGGCCAGGAAGTCTGAGTTTACAATGTGGCTATAATGGAAATGGGAGATTTAGGAAGGAGCTGGGAAGTCTAAACTAAGTTTGAAGAAAAACAAGGCATGGTTGTACTCATGCAGACATGTAAAAGTCAGGGGTCGGTAGTCAGACTGGATTGAGAAACATCAATGAAAAGGCTACAACCAACTAGGCTATTTTTCACACCCCCAAAGATTGAACCACAAAATAGTTAGGATCCAAATGCTTGTTAAGGAAATAGTCACAGGAGTAAAGAGTTTGAAAGAATTGTCGTCAGAAATGCAGAAACAACAACTGAGACTCCAGAAGAAAACACTAATTATCTCAAGGTCATTAGAGAGCTGAAAGATGAAATAGCTGAGCTAAGAACACAACTAGCTGAACAAGCCAAAACAGTATCACAACAGGGTAACAAAATAGATGAACTCCAGAAAACAGTAGAGGGGAGAGAGAATAGAATAAATGAAGCTGAAAACAGAATTAGCAAGATCGAGGATGAATTAGAGACAACTAAAAAAGAAGTAAGATATCTCAAAAAGAGATTAAGAGATACTTAAAACAACAACAGAGACCTATGGGATGACTTCAAAAGAAATAATATACGCATTATTGGCTTACCAGAGGAAGAAAGAGAGGGCGGGGAAGAAAGTATTCTACAGGACATAATAAGTGAGAACTTCTCTAGTCTAGACAACATAAAAGACATAAATTCTGGGTTAATTCTGTTTGGGCCAGAGGGTACCAAACAGAATTAATGCAGAATTTAAGACACAACATATTTAGAATGAAAAGGAATAAGGATAAAGAAAGGATCTTGAAGGCTGCAAGAGAAAAACAGTCACTTAAAGAGGAAAACCCATAAGGCTAACAGCAGACTTCTCCACACAAACACACAGGCCAAAAGGGAATGACAAGATATCCAGCAAGTGCTCAATGAGAAAAGCTTTTAACCAAGACTACTGTATCCTGCTAGACTGTCATTCAGACTGGATGGAGGCACAAAAACCTTTTCAGAAAAGCAACAGCTGAAAGAATCAACTATCACCAAGTCTGCCCTGAAAGAAGTTCTGAAAGGTCTCCTATAAACAGTCAGACCACCATAAATAGACCATCTATCAGAACACTCTAAAAATCTACAAGAATGGCATTAAAATATCTTCAATCTATGATATCAATAAATGTCAGTGGCCTGAATTCACCTACTAAAAGGCACAGGATAGGAAGATGGATCAGAAAACACAACCCAACATTATGCTGTCTACAGGAAACCCACCTAACTCAACAAGACAAACACAGACTCAAAGTGAAAGGATGGAAAACAATCATACAAGGCAATGGCCCACCAAAAAGGGCAGGAACAGCTATTCTCATATCTGACATGACAGACATTATAATAAATAAAAATTATGCCAGACATCAGACAAGAAACTAATCACCAAAATATATAAAGAGCTCAGCAAACTTAGCACCAAAAAAGCAAATGATCCCATCCAAAAATGGGCAGAGGAAATGAACAAAACATTCACCACAGAGGAGATCCAAAAGGCTAACAAACATATGAAAAACTGCTCTAGGTCACTGATTATCAGAGAAATGCAAATCAAGACAACACTAAGATACCACCTCACTCCTGTAAGAATGGCATACATCAAAAAGGACAGCAGCAACAAATGCTGGAGAGGATGTGGGGACAGAGGAACCCTTTTACATTGCTGGTGGGAATGTAAATTGGTACAGCCTCTGTGGAGAGCAGTCTGGAAAACTCTCAGAAGGCTAGACATGGACCTTCCATATGACCCAATAATTCCTCTCCTGGGGTTATACCCCAAGGACTCCATAACACCCAACCAAAAAGAGGTGTGTACTCCTATGTTCATAGCACCACAATTCATAATAGCTAAAACCTGGAAGCAACCCAGGTGCCCAACAACAGATGAGTGGCTGAGAAAGCTGTGGTATATATACACAATGGAATACTATGCAGCTATCAAGAACAATGAACCCACCTTCTCTGACCCATCTTGGACAGAGCTAGAAGGAATTATGTTAAGTGAACTAAGTCAGAAAGATAAAGATGAGTATGGGATGATCCCACTCATCAACAGAAGCTGACTAAGAAGATCTGAAAGGGAAACTAAAAGCAGGACCTGATCAAATTGTAAGTAGGGCACCAAAGTAAAAACCCAGTGGTGAGGGGTAGGCATGTAGCTTCCTGGGCCAGTGGGGGGTGGGAGTGGGCGGGAGGGATGGGTCACAGTCCTTTGGTGGTGGGAATGGTGTTTATGTACACTCCTAGCAAAATGTAGACATATAAATCAGGAGCTAATTAATATGAGAGGGGAAAATCAATTGTATGTCTCAAAGTTTCTCAAAAGACAAACTGAATCTTTTTAATATATAGGCTATGTATTTGATTTGCGGACTCTCTCAAAAGCCTAGACCAAGTAGATTAGAAGCTTCCAATAGCACAGCTATATGCAAGATACTGGGTACTGTCCAGCAAACCATAACAAAGGGACTTTTCAAAGTTAACCCAATTAACAAATAATGTGATGATAATATTAACTATTGATTGTCTTTTTGAACCCTAAGACAGCAGGAACCTCTCATCTTCACTATAGAGCCCCTACTTCCCCCAGTCCTGGAACCCTTGGATAGGGCCCACTTTCCCGTATGCATCTCCCAATCCAAACCAAATAACATTGCATCTGCCGATCACAACCTAACCAAAGCAACGATTGCCACCTCAACATGCTTCACCTCAGAATGTATCCAGAGACTTTACATGTGGAATGACAACCCTTCAGCTTCATTACTCGGGTGAGACCTTTCCTTTAATAGTACACTCTAATTTCATCTCAGGTCGTTCACTTTCCAACAAAGTCCCATAACCTAGATATACACCAGTTTCTGTGAGAGAGAGCTTATGTGCACACGTATCCATAAACTACTGCAAAATATATACCTGAAAGCAGGACTACACTAGAGTTTGCAGTGAGTACCTCCCTAACACTTCCTCTCCACTATTCCAAGCTTGGGATCCATGATTGCTCAACAAATTGTTTGGCTTCATATGTTAACTCTCTTTTCAATCACCAGGTTCCAGATGCCACCAGGATGCTGGCTAGGCTTCCCTGGATTGAAGACCCCACCAATGTGTCCTGGAGCTCAGCTTCCCCAGAGTCACACCCTACTAGGGAAAGAGAGAGGCAGACTGGGGGTATGGACCGACCAGTCAACGCCCATGTTCAGCGGGGAAGCAATTACAGAAGCCAGACCTTCTACCTTCTGCAACCCTCAACGACCCTGGGTCCATGCTCCCAGAGGGATAGAGAATGGGAAAGCTACCATGGGAGGGGGTGGGTTATGGGGATTGGGTGGTGGGAATTGTGTGGAGTTGTACCCCTCCTACCTTATGCTTTTGTTCACTAATCCTTTCTTAAATAAAAAATTAAAAATAAATAAATAAATAAATAAAAATTAAAAAGATAAGGATGGACATTATTTAATGTTCAGAGGATCAGTAAATCAAGAGTACTTAACAATTATTAACATTTATGCACCCAATGAGAAGCCATCTAAATACATCTAAATACATCAAACATCTACTGAAAGAGCTATAGCAATATATTAACAGCAATACAATAATAGGGGACTTCAACACCCTACTCTCTCAGCTTGACAGATCGTTCAGGCAGAAAATCAATAAAGAAATGAGGGAGTTAAATTAGGAGATAGATAAACTAGAACTATTGGACATTTTCAGAGTCATTCACCCCAAGAAACTCAAGTCCACATGGGTCATTCTCAAGGATAGACCATATGTTAGGCCACAAAGACAGCATCAGCTAATTCAAGAGCACTGAAATCATCCCAAACATCTTATCAGAACACACTGGAATCAAACTGACACTTCACAATCAGCAAAAGATTAGTTATAGTTCCAAAATGTGGAAGCTCAACAGTACACTACTTAATAACTACTGGGTCAAAGAGGAAATAAAGGAAGAGATCAAAATGTTTTGAGAGTTCAATGAAAATGAAGACAAAAGCTATCAAAATATTTGGGACACAGCTAAAGCAGTTCTGACAGGGAAGCTCATAGCCATACAAGCACACATTAGGAAACAAGAAAAAGCACAAATAAACAACCTGAATTCACACCTTAAACACCTAGAAGAAGAACAGAGGAACCCTAAAGCAACCAGAAGGACAGAAATCACTAAAGTTAGGGCAGAAATAAATAACATCGAAAATAAGAAAAACATAGAAATGATCAACGAAAGTAAAAGTTGGCTCTTCAAAAGAGTGAACAAAATTGACAAACCTTTAGCCAGACTTACAAAACAAAAAAGGGAGAAGACACAAATAAATCGGATGAATCGAATGAAAGAGGAGATATCACAACAGACACCACAGAAATTCAACATATGTGAGGCTTCTATGAACAACTATATGCCACCTAGCTAGAGAACCTAGAAGAAATGTAAGAGTTACTAAATACCTACAAACTTCTAAACTTAAATAAAGACAAGCTAGATAATATGAACAGGCCCATCACAGCTAATGAAATTGAAACAGTTATCAAAAAACTTTCCCAAGAATAAAAGTCCTAGACCAGATGGTTTGCAAATGAATTCTATAAAATCTTCAAAGAAGAGCTAATATCTCTACTTTGAAATGTATTCCAGAAGATTGAAAACATTGGAATATTCCCTTCCAGCTTTTATGAAGCCAACATCACTTTGATACCAAAAGCAGACAGGACACAGCCAAAAATTAAAACTACAGTCCAATATCTCTGATGAACATAGATGCTAAAATACTGAACAAAATTCTAGCCAACTGGATACAGCAGTGTATTAAAAAGATTGTTCATCATGACCAAGTGGGGTTTATCCCAGAGATGCGAGGTTGGTTTAATATGCATAAATCAATCAAGATGATCAACCACATCAATAAAAGCAAGACCAAAAACCACATGGTTGTATCAATAGATGTAGAGAAAGCCTTTGACAAAATTCAATATCACTTTATGATCAAAACACTACAAAAAGTGGGAATAGATGGAAAATTTGTGAAGATAGTGGAGTCTATACATAGCAAACTGACAGCCAGCATTATACTCAATGGTGAAAAACTGGAAGCATTTCCCCTCATATCAAGTACTAGACAGGGCAGCCCACTATCAACATTACTAATCAACATAGTATTGGAAGTTCTTGCCATACCAATCAGGCAGGAGCAAGGAATTAAAGAGATACAGATTAGAAGAGAAAAAGTCAAACTCTTCCAAAGAATCTAGCAAGAAGCTTTTGGAAATCATCAGGCAATATAGTAAGGTGTCAGGCTACAAAATTAACATTCAAAAGTCAGTGCCATTCCGCTATGCAAACACTAAGTTAGAAGAAGATGAAATGCAGAAGTCAATTCCTTTTACAATAGCTACAAAAACAATAAAATATCTATAAATAAAGCTAACCAAAGAAGTGAAAGACCTGTATACTAAAATTTATGAGTCATTACTCAAGGAAATTGAAAAAGACACAAAGAAGTGGAAAGATATTCCATGTTTATGGATTGGAAGAATTAACAGCTAGAATCAGAAAAGACATAGAGTTGACAAAAAATAATCTTGAGAAGAAGGAACAGAACAGGAGGCATCACACTCCCAGATCTCAAATTGTATTAGAGGGCCATTGTAATCAAAACTGTTTGGTACTGGAACATGAATAAATACACTAACCAGTGGAATAGAATTTAGAGCCCAGAAGTAAGCTCCCACACCTATGAACATATAATCTTTGACAAAGTTGCCCAGACTATTAAATGGGGGAAGGGGAGTCTCTTCAACAAATGGTGTTGGAAAAAATGGGTTGAAACATGCAGAAGAATGAAACTGAACCACTATATTTCACCAAACACAAAATTAAATTCCAAGTGGATCAAGGACTTGGATGTTATATCAAAAACTATCAGATACTTAGAGGAAAATATTGGCAGAACACTTTTCTGCATAAATTTCAAAGACATCGTCAATGAAACAAATCCAATTAAAGAAGACCAAGGCAAGTATAAACATATGAGACTACATCAAGTTAAGAAGCTTCTGCACAGGAAAAGAAACCACTACCCAAACCAAGAGACCCCTCATGGAATGAGAGAAGATATTTACATACCATACATCAGACAAGAGGCTAATAACCAAAATACATAAATAACTTGCCATACTCAACAACAGGAAAACAAATAACCCCATCCAAAAAGGGGGAAAGGGCATGGACAGCATATTCACCTCAGAAGAGATCCAAATGAAAAAATGCTCCAAGTCTTTGATTGTCAGAGAAATACAAATAAAGACAACAACGAGATACCACTTCACTCCTGTGAGAATGTCATACATCAGAAAAGGTAGCAGCAGCAAATGCTGGAAAGGTCGTGGAGACAAAGGAACCCTCCTGCAAGGCTGGTGGGAATGACAATTGGTCCAATCCCTGTGGAGAACAGTCTGGAGAACTCTCAGAAGGCTAGAAATGGACCTACCCTATGATTCTGCAATTCCTCTCCTGGGGATATATCCTAAGGAACCCAACATACCCATCCAAAATAATTTGTATATGCTTTTGTTGATAGAAGCACAATTTGTAATAGCCAAAACCTGGAAGCAACCCAAGAGTCCAACAACAGATGAGTGGCTGAACAAGTTGTGGTATATATACACAATGGAATACTACCCAGCTATTAGAAATAGTGACTTCACCATTTTCAGCCTCTCTTGGATGAAGCTTGAAGAAATTATTTTAAGTGAAATAAGTCAGAAACAGGAGGATGAATATGGGATGATGTCACTCTCAGGCAGAAGTTGAAAAACAAGATCAGAAGAGAAAACACAAGTAGAACCTGAACTGGAGTTGGCATATTGCATCAAAGTAAAAGACTCTGGGGTGGGTTGGTGTGTGTGTGGGGGGAGAATAGAGGTCCGAAAAGTATGACAGAGGACCTAATGGGGGTTGTATTGTTATGTGAAAAACTGGGAAATGTTATGCATGTACGAACTATTGTATTGACTGTCAAATGTAAAACATTAATCCCCCAATAAAGGAATTTTAAAAGAAAAAAAAAGATGAAAGACAACTACTATATGGTCTCATTCATATGTGGAATCTAGAGATATGATTTACATGAATTTGCCAAAACAGGAAAAAAAATCCAAATAAAACAGAGGCAAACTATCAAAAATAAATATTTTTTTAAAAGTTTACTATGTCTGAAATAAGTGTGGGAGTCCCTGTACTCTTTATTGGTCCCCTATCAAATATAAACACAGGCTTACTTTGAGCCTGTGTTTGTCATGGCAAGTCAAATTAGTCTCCGGTAAATAGCATAGTTGGGTTATAGTTCCTGCTCATTCCTATTACTCTGTGTCTTTTGATAGGTGAGTTCAGGCCCTTGACATTTAGTGAAACTGAATTTAACAAATTTCAATTCCATTATTCTACACAGTTAGTTATTAAGTGTTCTTACAGGTATTTTTTCCTTCATTTTTTTTTTTTAGATATGATTCTCAGAGTCTCTTCAGAACTTCTTTTAGGGCTGAGGAGATAGCATAGTACTTTACATAACAATTTTTGTATCTGAGGCCTGAGATCCCAGGTTCAACTAATGGCACTACCAAAAGGCAAAGCTCAGCAGAGAAACAAATAAGGAGAAAAGAAAGAATCTCCCCAGAGTTATCAAGATAACTCACCTGGAAGTGTGCCTGTTTTGCCATTGTGTGCAATCCAGGTTCACACCCAGTCCCCATTGCACTAGGGGAAGCTTCACTGCTGTGGCATCTTTCTCTCTCTCTCTCCCCCCCATTTCTTTCTCTTTTATTTTAATTAATTAATTTGATATGACAGAGTGTTGGGATGAGCTTCATTGACGGGAGACAGATGACCTGGGACTCATGGCTGAGCTGTACGCAGTATCTCTTTATTCATGCAGGACGCAGCACATTCTAAGCCGAGTTAAGCTGAACTAAACTACTACAAACAATCTTGTCCTTGTAAATATACTAGCCCAGTAGGGTGGGAACAGGATGCGACGTAGAGAGGGTGGAAAGAAAAGTGACTGGTGAAAATCAGGGTATGACAAGGAGAGGATTAGGGTGTGACAAGGAGAGGGGGTGGAGCAGGTGAGAATTCTACCACTAAACCACCAATGCCCTGGAGGGAAGGTGGTGCTTTATGTAAACGTAAAAGTGATTTATGTAAATAGATGGCAGTGGTTATGTAAATAGAATACAGTGGTTATGTAAATAGAATGCAGTGTTAAGCAGGGGGGATTTAAACCAAATGAAACAGAAGGGGTTTTTAAAAGCAGAATTAGAAGATACCAACAACAGAGAGAAATTGAGAGAAGGGGTAGATAGAGAGTGAGAGAGAAAGAGAGATACCTGCAATCCTGCTTCACAGATCATGAAACATTCCTCTGCAGGTGCTTTGAACCTAGGTACTTGCACATGGTACTGTGTATACTCAACCAGACATGGCACTGCCTGGCCCCATCTCCTTGTTTATTTTTAAAATATTTTTATTTATTATTGGATAGAGATAGACATAAATTGAGAGGGGAGGGGAAGACAGAGAGAAGAAAAGAGACAGAGACATCTGCTGCTCTGCTTCACCCCTTGTGAAGCTATTCCCCTGCAGGTGGGGACCAGGAGCTTGAACCCGGGTCTTTGCATGCTGTAATGTGTGCATTTAACCAGGTGCACCACTTGACTGGCCCCTCTCTATCTTATATCTGAAAAAAGTCAGCTAGATGGAGTGAATCCTCAGTGATAACCAAAAAATCAAAAATCAAAAAGGAATTCTTGTAGACCTGGAAAACAATGATAAATTCCTTCAGTGTTGCTTCTCTGAGAAGCTCTTGATCCATCCCCATCAATTCTCATAGAATCCAAAGTCTTTAGACTGGTCTCCAAAGCTCTTGACAATCTCTAAGTTTCTACCTTGCTACTCACCAACAAAACAGGTCATAAAGAGCCTACATTTTCTTTCTAACATCAATGCCCTTGATAACTCTGTTTTCTCTGTCTGAAGGGCATTCTCCACCATCTTTATACAAAGAGACTTCATGCTTATCCTGCCGAAAACTACCTTCCTTTGGCACAGCCATGTCTCATCCCCATTCCCCTCAATCCTGATCCCTACACCAGAGACATAATCAAAGGCAGCCCATATCTGCCATAGTTGTGGAACTGGTGAGTGAAATGGATTTTAGAGGTAGAGACTAACTATTTAAGCAAAAGTTTCTTGGTCTCTCAGTTCCTTATTTGTACAGTGTAGACAGGACCTATTCAATAAGGTTGTTATAAGAGCAAAAGATATGTTTATGAGAACCTGCTGCTATGTCAGGATCACTTTGTTAGGATGAAGAAAGTATAGGAGAGAGAGAAGGGAGAGAGGGAGAGGGAGAGGAAGAGAGAAAGGGGATGAACAAGAGAAAGGAGAGAGAGAGAGGAAAAAAAACACTGTTTCTTTTCCACTTGAGTCAAAGTCTCATCTTAATTAAGCATCTTCATGAATGAAATGCACATACTGTCTTGAAGAAAAAATTTTATGTAAAAACATCAAGATCATGGAGTGAGTACGATGTTTTCATGTCTGCTGTGTACCAGCTGTATTCTGAATTTGATAAGACATTTAACATCGAGATGGAGGGAACTGGGGGTGGGGAAAGCTAACTGTCCAACGTGCAGTGCTTTTCTGCTGAGGAATCTGCCATGGCAAGAACTGGCAGAGGCAGAGTCTAGGCTGAAAAATGTTCCCTCCAGAGCTCTTCCCCCACCGCTCATCTTACCTGACCTGGGAAAGGCACTATCAAACCCAATGCTCTGAAAGTCACTTTCAGCAGGAGAACGGGAAGACATTCATGCTATGGTATAAATTAATGACTGAATATGGCATTTGACCTGGCTGATTGACCTGAGAATCTAAGAACTATATTTCCCTGAACCTCTGTGTGTGTGGCTTATAACTCGAAACAGCCACGCCAACCTCAGCGCTGCCAATCACAGTGCTCTGTGTAAATTCTGGGGATCCTGAACTGCTGAGGGCCATACTTGGGCTTCTTTTTCTCTGGCCTTGCGTCTACAAACATGTCACCAGTTTGCGGAGGTGTGGGGAGGTGGCTGGTGAGGTCTTTTGTCCCTACTCCTCTAAATCCTTCTGTTCACTCTTGGTGTCTTTTTCTTTCCCCCAGTTTCTCCCCCTTTTATTTAATAGGGCAGAGAGAAATTGAGACGGGATGAGGAGATAGAGGAGAGAGACAGAGAGACACCGACAATACTTGATTCACCACTCTTGAAGCTCCCTCTGCCCCCGCTGCAGGTGGAGAGTGAGGGCTTAGAGCCAGGGCCCGTCTGCACTGTAACATGTGCACTCACCCAGGTGTACCACTGCTCATCCCCCCTTGGTGTCTATTCTTAAACAAGTCTCCAATTCCAACACCATGCTGGTGATTGAATTTCCCTCTCTCATCTGTCCACCCCATGTCTCACTGGCCTCAGCTCTTATATATTTATTTCCTCCTAACCCTCTTTACTGACTTATTCTCATTGTCCTTGTACATTCCACCATCCCCAGCCCAGTGCATAAAACACTCCTCCAAGAAGTAGCTTTCACAGCTGTCCAAACCAACCTCCTTTCCCCGCAGCTGACTAAAGCCTTGCCACAAACTGAGAATTGTTTGTTCATGGAAATGATTCCACTTTGAGTAAGGTCAGCACAACCCTGGTGTTCCTGGCTGGAGTGCATTTCTACAGTTTGATAATTCACTCAGGACAGACTACAAAAAACAGGTTTTTTTGTGGGGGGGGGGCACTGAGTGACTCAACTTGAACAATAACACACAAAGAAAATCTGTTGGTTTTAACAATCCATTTAAAACCATGATTTCAGAAACAAGTGGACAAGAGGGCCAGAACTCTGTTGACCTAAACTGGAAGCTTCCTGAGCAACTAACAGGGGTCTGCTAGGAGTGAGGCAGCCTTAGGGAAATGATGACAGACTCCACATATTTTGGGCTGGCAGACGTTGTGAGCATGGGCTGTAAAGGCAGCAAGATTCTGTAGCACCCAGGGTTTCCTGGCCACACATGCTATGGATATCAAGAAGGCTCTGTGGGAGAGAGAGGCCTGAGGAGCTGGACACATCAACTAGCTTCCAGTTCACTCACAACTCTATCAGCAGAGAGCTGAAACTGGAGAGAGTTATAAGCACAGTCTCTGACTCATCTTGGTCAGCTCCATTAGGTGACTATGAGGAACAGGGTTTGAAATTTAAAAAAAGCAAGCAAAGCAAACAGCAGGGGCATTTATGGACACGTACCGAAGGATCAGACTTCACAGATATAACCCTGACAAGTCATTCCACACAAGGTAACAGTGCTCCCTCAGGGGAAACAGAATCCACATAGTTGCTATAACATACTATGTGAGATATCCAACTTTCAACAGACATTGGAAACCAGCAAAACAATAAAATAAAAGTGCAGGAGAAAAAAAATACTCAATGGAAACCATGTGTGTCTCTCAGATACTGAGTTCATCAGACAAATTTTTGTTTGCTTTTCCCTGACACCAGTGTTATCACTGGGGCTCAGTGACTTTATGCAGACTTTTTTTTTTAGATAGAGGATAAGAGACAGAAGAGAGGAGAGGATATTAGAGGAAAAGAGAAGAGACACCACAGCAGTACTCCACTGCTCATGAAGTTTTCCCTACGAATGTGCCTCCTTGACCAGGGCTCAGCCCATGTCCTTGTCCATGATAAACCATATTCTATTTCATAAACCATCTCCCAGCCCCTTATCTGACAAAGTCTTTGAAGTCACCTTTATAAATGTGTTCAAGGAGCTGAAAGAAAGTAGATTCAAACATCTAAGGAAAGCATGGCATTAAGTACTCAATGAATAAAAAAAAAAAGTTCAATGAAGAGATGGAAATGGCACAAATGAGTCAATTCTGAAATGATAGAGGCCACAGAGAAATGATATGACAGAGCTGCAGTGCTGAAAATACTTGCCAACTCAAATCATTTGTCTAGCAAAGCCACCCATCACAAATGGAGGTGAAGTCAAACTTCCAGATACCAAGAGCTAAGAATGTCTGGTGAGCAGACACAGCTGGTAACAACCACTAAAGGGGTCCTCTGGGCTGGAAGTGAATCCATGGCCTCAAAAGGACAAGGCTGTTTGACCAAGACCTGGGGGAGGTGGCCACTTGAACTAGATAAATGGGGTTGGGCTTTATATTATTGGTGCTCTGCCCACAGTTAATACACTAAAAAATTACTCTGGGGAATAATGGATCAACTATGGTTGACTCAACACTCAATTCCTGCTCAACTTTCTCCTTCAAAATCATAAAGGCGGGAGCCCAGCGGGTTAAGTGCATGTGGAGCCAAGCACAAGGACCAGCGTAAGGATCCCGGTTCTAGCCCCCGGCTCCCCACCTGCAGGGGAGTCGCTCCACAGGCGGTGAAGCAGGTCTGCAGGTGTCAGTCTTTCCCCCTCTCTGTCTTACCCTCCTCTCTCTATTTCTCTCTGTCCTATCCAACAATGACAACATCATCAACAACAACAATAACTATAACAATAAAACAACAAGGGCAACAAAAGGTAATAAATAAATAAACAAAAAAATCATAAAGGCTAGTTAGCATTGATTTATAGCTTTTGTTTAGGAGAAAATTTACAGGTTTATCCTGACCCAGGAAACCAGCATCCAGGAGATGGAAGGCTCTGAATGTCTCTGAACCCTTCCCACCAGTCTTTCAAATCCAACTCCTGGTTCTCCAGCACCACCACCCCTTCCCCCCACCCCCTGCCTCTTTACAGGGAGGGACAGTTGACCTGAGTTATAATACCTTACTCCAAGGAAGGCTCTGTTCTCTTGGCCTTAATTTAACCAAGGAAGAACCTTACAAATAGCTCTGCACAGGTACAGACTTTCACTGTGCAGAACTGGGACATAGAGTCTGTACAGTGCTCACTTTCTCCTTGCTACTATAGCAAGGATCATGCCCTTGATTGTTGTATGTTTACATTGGGTTGTTCTATTTCTCCCCCGCCAAGAGAATTGGATCAGTGCAGTTAGTTTCGCGGGCCCGCTTGGCCCCACCCCAAGGAACCCCGCAAGAGTTCCAGAGTTCTGGGAGTTCGAGAGTTTGAGAGTTGTAGAGAGGCCAGAGTTCCAGAGTTGGAGAGTGGCAGAGTTAGAGAGTGCTGGCGCCGCTGCTGTGGGAAAAGAAGCAGCAGAGGGTTCCTGAGTTTGAGAGTAAGAGAGAGTGCTTGCGCCGCCACAAAGAGACAGCAGAGTTTTGTTTGGTGATTAGTTTGGTTTAGTTTATGAATCGTTGTTCCTGAATAAAGAAATACAGCTTCCCTGCCCAGCCGTATGTCTCTGGTCGTCTCTGTTACCCGCCCATGAAGCTAGCCCGGCCGGCTGGAGCCCCCGAATTTTAACAACAAATGGCGCCCAACGTGGGGCTGACCTGCGCATCTCTCAGATAAGTAAAGACAATTTGGCTACCTATGTACTATGGCCTTCTCTTCTGCTTGTGAAGAGATCTCCAAAGGCCTCTGCTCTTTCTTCACTGTTTTGCTTTCTTTCTGTTTTGCTGTTTCTGGAATATTTATCTCTGGACGACTCTGTGGTTTCCACTCGCTCAGGTGAACTCAGAACAGCCAGCGGGAATAGCCAGCAGGCGGGAGGCGAGGTGCAGAGCTGCTGTTTCCACCTGGTTAAACAGCCAGCCAGTCGGCTGCGCCCAGACAACCCTGCACACCGCGCCCGCAGCCCCGCAGGCCCGCAGCCCGCAGGAGGCTGATGCCAGCACGCAGGAGCCCGATGCCACCACACAAGAGCCCGATGCCAACACACTGGAGCCTGATGCCACCACGCAGGAGCCCGATGCCACCACACAGGAGCCCAATGCCAGCACGCAGGAGCCCGATGCCAACACGCTGGAGCCCGATGCCAACACGCAAGAGCCCGAGGCCAGCCCACAGGAGCCGGCTCTCCACCGAGTGGCACAGGGCACTGGATGCGTGATCCCTCCACGCTGCTCGGCCACTGCGAGCAGGGCAGCAGACATGGCAGGGCCATGGGGCAGGGCCGCGGTGGCCTATCATGGCCGCCACCCCTGGGCACCTAGGCCCACGCCTTCTACAAAGCTGGCCCGCCTGCCCTCTTGCTATGAATTCTGGAATGATCCTGGACCTCCCGGACCCCCGGGCTCCCTGCTGAAACTGGGCACACGAGATCTCCAGCTGCCGGTCTCGTCTGAAGGCAGACAAGCTGGAGTACGCAGAGATTCGTGCAGAGATCGCAACCTGCAATTCCTAGAAGTGAAGCTGCCCAAGAGACCACCACTGGACAATGCACCCCCCCAACAACTAAGACAGTACAGATTTAAATTCATGTTTAAAATGACATGTCTTCGTAACAAAGGTTTCTCTCCTTGTGTATTAATGACCATGTTTATGTGTACGTTTAAAGTTTGATAAACAGTAACTTTAAGGCTAAATTCCTACTAGACAAAATTAAATGAAAAAGCTTCTCAACGTAATTCTCATAAAGATAAAATTAACTTAGATTTAAAGTCTGAGGTAAAAATTAGTTAACAATCAATATATTTTAACTAAGTTGGTCCAAACAAAAGGTTAAATAGACTTGTTGATATGTAAAACTCTTCATTACCTTCTCTATTAGAAATGGTAGATCACACAATGGCTATGCTAATTATTCTCATGCCTGAGGTTTCCTTTCCTGCGCACAACTCCATCTTGAATGGGTGTAACAAAAGGTTAAAAGACGTTGTTGATATGTAAAAGTCTCAAATTCCTTCTCTATTAGAAATATGCTAACAAGTTAGCATATTTTTTTAACAAGTTTTATTTCATAGTAAGTAAATTGCAGCCAGCTGCCTTTGGGACTCTAGGCCGTTCCCTGCCCCCATGCAAATGCCCGTCAAGGCAAGTACGCCCCCCAGAGGCAAGAAAGTACGCCCCCCAGAGGCAAGAAATGTTTTTTTTAAGCTGATAAAGTTTTGCCCACACAAAACCTGGAAACAACCCAGGTGTCCAACAAAGGATGAGTGGCTGAGCAAGTTGTGGTATATATACACAATGGAATACTACTCAGCTGTAAAAAATGGTGACTTCACCGTTTTCAGCCAATCTTGGATGGACCTTGAAAAAATCATGTTGAGTGAAATAAGTCAGAAACAGAAGGATGAATATGGGATGATCTCACTCTCAGGCCGAAGTTGAAAAACAAGAGTAGAAAAGAAAACACAAGTCGAACCTGAAATGGAATTGGAGTATTACACCAAAGTAAAAGACTCTGGGGTGGGTGGGTGGGTGGGGAGAATACAGGTCCATGAAAAATGATGAATGAAATAGTGGGGGTTGTATTGCTAAATGGGAATCTGGGGAATGTTATGCATGTAAAAAAAAAAAAAGAAGTAGAAACGCAAAGCAGAAATTGACTGAGTTTGGAGTATGGCACCAAAGTAAGAAAGCAGAAGTATACTAGAGTTTGTAGTGAGTACCTCCCTAATACTTCCTCTCCACTTTTCCAAGCTTTGGGTCCATGACTGCTCAACAATTTGTATGGCTTTGTATGTTAACTCTCTTTTCAGTCACCAGGTTCCAGGTGTCATCAGGATGCCGGCCAGACTTCCCTGGATTGAAGACACCACCAATGTGTCCTGGAGCTCAGCTTCCCCAGAGACCCATCCTACTAGGGAAAGAGAGAGGCAGACTGGGAGTATGGACCGACCAGTCAACGCCCATGTTCAGCGAGGAAGCAATTACAGAAGCCAGACCTTCTACCTTCTGCAACCCTCAATGACCCTGGGTCCATGCTCCCAGAGGGATAGAGAATGGGAAAGCTATCGGGGGAGGGGGTGGGATATGGAGATTGGGCGGTGGGAATTGTGTGGAGTTGTACCCCTCCTACCCTATGGTTTTGTTAATTAATCCTTTCTTTAATTAAAAAAAAAATTAAAAAAAAAAAAAAAGTTTTGCCCACAGAGGCAAAAAAGGACCCCTCAGGCCTTCCCTTGGCAGCACACTGGTTCTTGTTACTTGCTTACATGTTTCTCCATGTTTGTGCCAGTTTCTTTTTTTAAAAAATGCCTGTACGATATAGGTTTCTGTTCACCCCACACCCTTGATACTGTAGTCATTTAGTTAAAAGAAAAAGGGGGAATTGTTGTATGCTTACATTGGGTTGTTCTAGTTCTCCCCCGCCAAGGGAATTGGATCAGTCCAGTTAGTTTCGCGAGCCCGCTTGGCCCCACCCCAAGGAACCCCGCGAGAGTTCCAGAGTTCTGGGAGTTCCAGAGTTTGAGAGTTGTAGAGAGGCCAGAGTTCCAGAGTTGGAGAGTGGCAGAGTTAGAGAGTGCTGGCGCCGCTGCTGTGGGAAAAGAAGCAGCAGAGGGTTCCTGAGTTTGAGAGTAAGAGAGAGTGCTTGCGCCGCCACAAAGAGACAGCAGAGTTTTGTTTGGTGATTAGTTTGGTTTAGTTTATGAATCGTTGTTCCTGAATAAAGAAATACAGCTTCCCTGCCCAGCCGTATGTCTCTGGTCGTCTCTGTTACCCGCCCGTGAAGCTAGCCCGGCTGGCTGGAGCCTCCGAATTTTAACAACACTTGATGATGTTTTTCCCACCAGTTTCTTACATTTCAGTATGTTCTTCCCTTCCCCTTCATAGATATGGAAGGTTCTTTCTAGAATACTACTAATACCTGAATTGAACTCTCTATAAAACCAGAATTGACCATTACATTTCTATTGAAGTTGACTATCAGACTTCCTGACTCAAGTTGTTTATCAAACTAGCAAGGCCCTTTCTTTGCAATACAATTGTTTCTATAAACTCTTTGATGGCAGGATCCACATAGCTGTGGTTACTGGTGATACTGGGGCCTGAACCTGGGACCTCCTGCATGTGAGTGCAGTGCACCACCACTGTGCATCTCCTGACCTCAGTTTCTGGGTTTCCATGGCTCTGGGCAGCAGGTTGTCCTTCACTATCAAAAGGAAGTGATATCAGACAGTACACAATTCCATAGGGAAAAAAACAGAGTTGCAGAAATGATCAGTGTGTAAACTCAAGGACTCTATAAATGTTATTTTCTTCTTTAACAGGCAGAGAGTAGACTAGGGAAATAGCACAGTGATTATACAAAAACTCTTTCACACCTGAAGCTCCAAGTTCCAGGTTCAATTCCCAGCACCACCATAAGCCAGAGATAAGCAGTGCTCTGATCTCTCTTGTTGAAATAAAACAAATTTATTTTTTTATTATTATTTTTTAAATATTTATTTTATTTATTCCCTTTTGTTGCCCCTGTTGTTTTATTGTTGTAGTCATTATTGATGTCATTGTTGTTGTTGGATAGGACAGAGAGAAATGGAGAGAGGAGGGGAAGACAGAGAGGAGGAGAGAAAGATAGACACCTGCAGACCTGCTTCACTGCTTGTGAAGCGACTCCCCTGCAGGTGGGGAGCCGGGGTTGGAACCGGGATCCTTATGCCGGTCCTTGTGTTTTGCGCCACCTGTGCTTAACCTGCTGCACTACAGCCCGACTCCCAACAAATTTATTTTTAAAAAGACAAAGTTATGTAGAGAACAAAATCACAAAACTGGACTGTTGTTCATATGACACACATAGGGAAGCTCTAAGAATGGAGTGAAGGAAGGAAGAGGAAAGGAAACTATATAACATCTCTAGAATTAATTCCATATTGTTCTAAATTAGATCATAATAAATTGAGATGCAGATTGTAATTCCCAGAGCGACCACTAAGGAAATAATGTAAAAATGCAGCCAAAAAAAAATCAACAGTGGAATTAAAATAATGTACTAGAAGGAGTTGGCCGGTAGTGCAGCAGATTAAGCACACGTGGTGCAAAGTGCAAGGACCGTAAGGATCCTGGTTCGAGCCTCCGGCTCCCCACCTGCAGGGCAGTCGCTTCACAAGCGGTGAAGCAGATCTACAGGTGTCAGTCTTTCTCTCCCATCTCTATCTTCCCCTCCTCTCTCCATTTCTCTCTGTCTTATCCAACAACGATGACATCTATAACAACAACAAGAACTACAAGGGCAACAAAAGGAAATAAAAAATAATGTACTAGAAACACTTATTTAACACAACAATAAGATGTAAGAGGTGAAACAAACAAAAAAACACGATGTGGCAAAAATAGACAACAAAGAGCAAAATAGTAAATGCGATTCCAACCATTTTAGTCATTACACTGAATATAAATGAACTACTGTGATCTTGTTATTATGATATTGTTATAATAAGACATATGGATTTGGCCTTCTTCCCTGATGCCTGACTCACAACTCCGCCCAGATCCTGGCAGTTTTGTGAACAGTGAGAACAATGGGAACGTCTCTGCTGTGATATTTGGTCTCTGGTCCTCAGTTCCTGAAATTGTTTCAGGGTCACAGAGGTCAAGTGAGCATCATTTTATCCCTGACAAGCCCATTTCAACCAAGACTGACTTTATGTCAATGAGGTGGTGGACTAGAATATGTCCACAAGTCACCAAGCCAGGCCCCAAATGGGACCAGACACTCCTTTGTTTAAGACCTCGTCCTAAGTGCCTCTTTATCTCATTGTTGACTCATGCCTTTTAATGTCCTTCTTTTTCTTCTTCTAGCGTAGCCAGTCAACAACATCAGGTTGAGCCTGATGTAAAGTTTCGAGACCTCCTTTGAATCTGGAGAGGTGGCAGTCATTGACTATGTGGGTCATAGTCTGTCTGAAGCCGCAGGGGCAGTTCGGGTTGTCTCTGGCTCCCCAGCGATGGAACATAGTGGCGCACCGGCCATGGCCTGTTCGATAGCGATTGAGGAGGGCCCAATCATAACGTGCTAGGTCAAAGCCGGGTTGACGCTTGCAGGGGTCTGTGATTAGATGTTTGTTCTTTACCTTAGCTGACTGCCAGCTCTGTTTCCAAGAGACTGGAACAGAGAAGTTCAGTGAAGGCGTAGGGGACCAGATTGGGTGACGAGACGTCAAGCGTTGAACAGGGTGGGCGAAGATATCCGTGTATATTGGCAGGTCCGGTCGAGCGTAGACGTGGGAAATGAACTTAGATGATGCCGCATCCCAACGAATATCTGGTGGGGCGATGTTAATGTCCTTTGTCTGAGAATCACTAGGTTAGTGGTAAACTGGCTTCTGAGCTGTTCAGGCTGTGGGAGGATGCTGATTAGGCCTGAAGAAGGGGCATTGGGAAGCTGTATCAGAAACACATGTGGCAGGCTGGGGAGACAGCATGATGGTTCTGCATTAGACTTTTATGCCTGAGGTTCTGAGGTCCTGGGTTCAATCCTTAGCACCACCATCAGCCAGAGCTGAGTAGTGCTCTGATCGCCATATATCTCTCTCATTAAAATAAAATATTTAAACATAAAGAGAGAACCACAGGTGGCAATCTGGAATTGCAATTGGTGTCTGAAGCAGAAAAGAATCTTGTGGGATTGAGTCCTGAACACACGGAATCTCTCTAGTACATAATAAGACACCCAGCTGGTATCAGAGCAATGTGTGGTGGTGTGAGAAAAGGGTGGGCAGAGGGGAGAAGCAGAGACAGCTAAAGAATTTTAACTAAACCCTTCACCTAAAAGGCACCGCCTGTCAGGATAAATCAAATAGGAGGAAGACCAAGATACATATCATCTACAGTAAAAGCAGCTTAGTTTCAAAGACACAGAGAGTGACAGTAAAACAACGGAGGGCATCCAACTTCCGCAGCGACGTGGAAAGAGCCTAGGATCCATTGGTCCTCCCTTACAACGAAAGTCAAACCACGTGGAGATAAATTCCTTTTCTTAGACCCATCAGAAAATTGATGTCACAGGCTAAGTGAGTGTCACCATAAATATGAAGAGTCAGAGAATCAGAGCCCTGATGAGCTCACTGTGAGGCAGCTCTGAAATGGCAACTAAAGCTTAAAGGATCTTTGTGATGCATTGCTGGAGGCTGTGTGTATTTCTTTTTTTTTTAATATTTATTTATTCCCTTTTGTTGCTCTTGTTTTATTGTTGTAGTTCTTATTGTTGTTGATGATGTCATCACTGTTGGATAGGACAGAGAGAAATGGAGAGAGGAGGGGGAGGCAAGAGAGGGGGAGAGAAAGATAGACACCTGCAGACCTGCTTCACCGCCTGTGAAGCGACTCCCCTGCAGGTGGGGAGTCAGGGGCTTGAACCGGGATCATTATGCTGGTCCTTGCGCTTGGCGCCATGTGCGCCCAACCTACTGTGCTACTGCCCGACTCGCTCTGTGTGTATTTCTAAGGGTGAGAACTCCCCTCCGCTAGCTCTAGGGAGGCACCCACATTCTCAAGGGCTTTGTCTTTATAAGAGAAAATAACTCAATTGCTTGAGCATACAGCTTGCATGCCTAATATGCCTGGTTTGATTCCTTCTAGTGTGAAACTATTTCATGCGAAATAAATTTTAAAAAATTTAAATGTACACATATTAGACACATACATAAATATCTAAAACAATGAGTTTCCCATGTCATTTCCTTCCTGAAGTGTCTGCCTGGGCACCTCTCCAATATCCACTGGTATGATCTTAAGAAACAGGAAGCTCGCATGATACGGTATCACTACACAAATCATGGATACACCTGTGGCTATGGTCAAAATAAATGTACTAATACATCTGGAAAAAAAAAAAAAAAGAAGCCCTCCTGATTCTCAAGGTGAGGACCCAAAAGAGATGAGGGAGAGAGGGATAGTTTCTATTAATAAATACACCCAAAGAACTCTCCATCATAAAGTAGCTCACCTGTCTGGGTAAAGGTTAATTAGCCAATTCCAGATTCCTCTTAGAGGGGAGAAGAGAAGACATAGAGCACCACGGCCCAGAGACTGGCTTATACACGATGAAGATTTCATCATAAGACTGTGGAATACCTCACAGGACCTTATCACAGCATCGGTATAAGAACATTATAGGTCACAAATGAAGCAGCTGAAAGCCATAGGGACACCAGACATAACAGATGCCTCTGGCACCAGTGTGTAAGCTAACCACTGACCAGGGCACTGAAGAGTGGACTAACCATTGCTCAGCTCCTAGTCAGATTAGCATAAAACCTCACAATAAAGGCCAGTTCGCCTCAGCTCCCACTTCCTAATGCATTGTGGTTACTGCCCACAAAAAGCTAGTGGCAGGGTAACAGGCAAGAGAAAAAGAGTCTAAAGAGACAAAGTGAGTATCAGAATGAACTCAGATGTGACACATATTTAGGAACTGTGTGCCAGGGGATTAAAAATAACAAGGATTGTTATGTTAAGGGTGCTGGTGAAAAGGTGAACAACATACATGAACACACAGGTAATGTAAGCAGAGAGACAGAAATTCCAAGACAGATTCCAAAGAAATGCTAAAAAATCAAATAAAGAATGGATTTGGTGGGTTCCTTAGTAGAATGAACACAGATAAGGAAAGTGTTAGTGAGACTGAAGATATGTCTGCAGAAATTTCCAAACCAAATTGCAAAAAGAAACAAAGCAAAGCAAAACAAAACAAAACACCCCTTAAAATATTTTATTTTATTTTTATTATTGTTTTTTTTTTTTTACCACAGCACTGCTCAGCTCTGGCTTATGGTGGTGCAGGAGACTGAACCTGGGACTTTGGAACCTCAGGCATGTCAGTCTCTTTGCATAACCATTATGTTATCTACCCTCCACCCAACCACTTAAAATATTAACACTCCAGGGGGCTAGGGAGTGGCACACCCAGTTAAGTGCACATATTGCCATGCACACAGACCCAGGTTTGAGCTCCCACTCCCCACCTGCAGGGAGGACATTTCACACATGGTGAAGCAGATCTTCAGTTGCCTATCTTTCTCTTTCTTTTCTTTTTCTTTCTTTCTTTTTTTTTTTGATCATTTAAAAAAATTATTAAAATGAAACATTGATAAAACTATAGGATAAGAGGGGTACAACTTCACACAATTCCCACTATCAGAACTCCGTATCCCCTCCCCTCCCCTGATAGCTTTCCTATTCTTTATCCCTCTAGGAATATGGACCCAAGGTCACTGTGGATACAGAAGGTGGAAGGTCTGGCTTCTGTAATTGCTTCCCCGCTGAATATGGGCATTGGCAGGTCGATCCATACTCCCAACCTGTCTCTCTCTTTCCCTAGTGGGGTAGGGCTCTAGGGAAGTGAGGCTCCAGGACACATGGTGGGGTTGTCTGTCCAGGGAAGTCTGGTTGGCATCATGGTAGCATCTGGAACCTGGTGGTTGAAAAAAAGTGTTAACATATAAAGCCAAACAAGTTGTTGACTAATCATGAACCTAAAGGCTGGCATAGTGCAGATGAAGAGTTTGGGGGCGGGGTTTGTCTCCATTTTGTAGATAGCTAGTAGGCTTATTTTAGTTATAGTCCAAAGGGCCCATGACTATACTAGTTTGTTTTTTTTCCCCATGAGCCTGAAATCTGATATGCAGGTGGATCCAAGTTATTGTCTGGAGAGATGATGTCATGGCTGGAAAAAGGACCAGAAAGCTGGATCAGGGAAGAGAGTAGCTCCCAAACATGGGAAAGGTGTATAAATATTGTTGACTGTAAACCCCATCAATTTGATCTGATCTCGGTCTCTTTTGGTGCACCTGGTTGAGTGCACATGACTCTTTCTCTTTCTTTCTTTTTTTTATTTTTCAGGATCTTAGAGATTTATTTGAACTTGTACATGGAAAAGGAAGGCTGATGCAGAGATCATCAGAACTGTTACACACTGCCATTCCCATATGGACATGGCTAAGGTTCTTTTTTTTTTTTTTTTTTTTTTTTTTTTTTTTTTAGGTAGGCTAAGTGTAGTAGTTTTATTCTTTTTTTAAAAAATTTTTTATTTAAGAAAGGATTAGTGAACAAAAACATAAGGTAGGAGGGGTACAACTCCACACAATTCCCACCACCCAATCCCCATAACCCACCCCCTCCCATGGTAGCTTTCCCATTCTCTAGCCCTCTGGGAGCATGTACCCAGGGTCGTTGAGGGTTGCAGAAGGTAGAAGGTCTGGCTTCTGTAATTGCTTCCCCGCTGAACATGGGCATTGACTGGTCGGTCCATAATCCCACTCTGCCTCTCTCTTTCCCTAGTAAGGTGTGTCTCTGGGGAAGCTGAGCTCCAGGACACATTGGTGGGGTCTTCAATCCAGGGAAGCCTAGCCAGCATCCTGGTGGCATCTGGAACCTGGAGATTGAAAAGAGAGTTAACATATGAAGCCAAACAATTTGTTGAGCAATCATGGATCCTAAGCTTGGAATAGTGGAGAGGAAGTGTTAGGGAGGTACTCACTGCAAACTCTAGTGTACTTCTGCTTTCAGGTATATATTTTGCAGTAGTTTATGGATACATGTGCACATAAGCTCTCTCTCACAGAAACTGGTGTATATCTAGGTTATGGGACTTTGTTAGAAAGTGAACTACCTGAGATGAATATAAAAGGAAAGGTCTCACCCGAGTAATGAAGCTGAAGGGTTGTCATTCCACATGTGAAGTCTCTGGATACAGTCTGAGGTGAAGCATGTTGAGGTGGCAATCGTTGCTTTGGTTAGGTTGTGATCGGCGGATGCAATATTATTTGGTTTGGATTGGGAGATGCATATGGGAAAGTGGGCCCTATCCAAGGGTTCCAGGACTGGGGGAAGTAGGGGCTCTATAGTGAAGATGTGAGGTTCCTGCTGTCTTAGGGTTCAAAAAGACAATCGATAGTTAATATTATCATCTCATTATTTGTTAATTGGGTTAACTTTGAAAAGTCCCTTTGTTATGGTTTGCTGGACAGTACCCAGTATCTTGTATATAGCTGTGCTATTGGATGCTTCTAATCTACTTGGTCTAGGCTTTTGAGAGAGTCCGCATATCAAATACATAGCCTATATATTAGAAAGATTCAGTTTGTCTTTTGAGAAACTTTGAGACATACAATTGATTTCCCCCTCTCATATTAATTAACTACTGATTTATATGTCTACATTTTGCTAGGAGTGTACATAAACACCATTCCCACCACCAAAGGACTGTGACCCATCCCTCCCGCCCACTCCCACCCCCCACTGGCCCAGGAAGCTACATGTCTACCCCTCACCACTGGGTTTTTACTTTGGTGCCCTACTTACAATTTGATCAGGTCCTGCTTTTAGTTTCCCTTTCAGATCTTCTTAGTCAGCTTCTGTTGATGAGTGGGATCATCCCATACTCATCTTTATCTTTCTGACTTAGTTCACTTAACATAATTCCTTCTAGCTCTGTCCAAGATGGGTCAGAGAAGGTGGATTCATTGTTCTTGATAGCTGCATAGTATTCCATTGTGTATATATACCACAGCTTTCTCAGCCACTCATCTGTTGTTGGGCACCTGGGTTGCTTCCAGGTTTTAGCTATTATGAATTGTGGTGCTATGAACATAGGAGTACACACCTCTTTTTGGTTGGGTGTTATGGAGTCCTTGGGGTATAACCCCAGGAGAGGAATTATTGGGTCATATGGAAGGTCCATGTCTAGCCTTCTGAGAGTTTTCCAGACTGCTCTCCACAGAGGCTGTACCAATTTACATTCCCACCAGCAATGTAAAAGGGTTCCTCTGTTCCCACATCCTCTCCAGCATTTGTTGCTGCTGTCCTTTTTGATGTATGCCATTCTTACAGGAGTGAGGTGGTATCTTAGTGTTGTCTTAATTTGCATTTCTCTGACAATCAGTGACCTAGAGCAGTTTTTCATATGTTTGTTAGCCTTTTGGATCTCCTCTGTGGTGAATGTTTTGTTCATTTCCTCTGCCCATTTTTGGATGGGATCATTTGCTTTTTTGCGGCTAAGTTTGCTGAGCTCTTTATATATTTTGGTGATTAGTTTCTTGTCTGATGTCTGGCATGTGAAGATCTTCTCCCATTCTATGAGGGGTCTCTCTGTTTGTTTAATAGTTTCTTTGGATGTGCAGAAGCTTTTCAATTTGATGTAGTCCCATTGGTTTGTTTCTGCTTTAGTCTTCCTTGCAATTGGGTTTGATTCATCAAAGATGTCCTTGAGGTGTATGTGGGAAAGTGTTTTACCAATGTTTTCCTCTAAGTATTTGATTGTTTCTTGTCTGACATCTAGGTCTTTGATCCATTTGGAGTTGATTTTTGTTTCTGGTGAGATAAAGTGGTTCAATTTCATTCTTCTGCATGTTTCAACCCAGTTTTCCCAGCACCATTTATTGAAGAGAGCCTCCTTCTTCCATTTAATCCTTTGGGCCGCCTTATCAAAGATTAGATGCCCATAGGTGTTGGGATTTACTTCTGGGCTTTCAATTCTGTTCCACTGGTCTGTGTGCCTATTTTTGTTCCAGTACCATGCTGTTTTGATGATGATGGCTTTATAATATAGTTTAAGGTCTGGGAGTGTGATGCCTCCATTTCTGTTTCTTTTCCTTAAGATGGTTTTGGCAATTCTAGGTGTGACTCTTTCTCTTTCTATCTCCATCTCACATCTCAGTATCTCTCTGTCCTATTAAGTATAATAGAAGGAAGGAAGAGAGAAAGAAAGAAAGGAAGAAAGAGCTACCAGGAGTGATGTATTTGTAGTGTTAGACACCAAGCCCCAGCAATAATCCTGGTGGCAATTAAAAAATTAATATTTCATAACTGTAGGACTACTACAAAAGTATCTGAGTAATGGAAACACCAGGGAAGAAAGATTAGAACAGAAGAAATTTGAGTTATAATGACTGAAAATTTTCAAAACTGATGATACAAGAAACTCAGATAACACTGAGAAGAATAAATAGACAACAATCTGTACTCAGGAACATGTGCAGAAGAACCTTCTGCACCAGCCTGCAGAAGACCACAAGCAAAGGAAGTCAAGGTGGAATGAGGAAGGGATACCTCATCTATAAGTGGAAAAAAAGAAAACTACACTGGCTGGAGGGAGGAGAAAAATATTTAAAATGTTGGAAGAAAAAACTCCATTAACCTAGAAGTCTAGATCCAGCAACATTATTATTTTAAAATGAAGATCAAATAATGACTTTCCCAGACAATATAAATGGAAAGAATTCATCTCCACCAGGGCTGCAACAAAATGCAAAAAGAAGCTGTTCAGAAAGAAGTAAAATAGCAATAATATAGGTCAGGTCAGAAACTTAGATCTATATTACCAAAGGAAGAACATCAAAGAATAAGGGAAGCAGGGAGGCGGGCGGTAGCACAGCAGGTTAAGTGCAGGCATTAGGATGCCAGTTTGAGCCCCTGGATCCCCACCTGCAGGGGAGTCCCTTCATAGGCGGTGAAGCAGGTCTGCAGGTGTCTGTCTTTCTCTCCCCCTCTCTGTCTTCCCCTCTCCTCTCCATTTTCTCTCCTATCCAACAAGAATGACATCAATAACTACAACAATAAAACAACAAGGGCAACAAAAGGGAATAAATAAATAAATAAATGTTAAAAAAAAAAACCTTAAAGAATAAGGGAAGCAAAATAAAATTCTTATGCTGGCAAAATAACACACTTGGGTACACTGTTTTTCCATGTGCATGACCCAGGTTTGAGCCTGGCTCCCACTACACTGAAGGAAACCTCAGTTTTGTAGACTCTTTTCTCTATCTCTGTCTTTCTGCCCCTCTATCTCTATTAAAAAAAAAAACACACCTCTAATTTTATTCTTACTAATTAATCAAACAGACAACTCTTTGTTCAAAGTAATAGTGGTGATAATAAAGTGGGTGATGTTTGCATATACATAAGTGAGTGGCATCAACATTATAACAGACAGGAGGGAGGAACTAAGAAATAGAAACATATCTACAAGAAGACTTAGATTAGTTAAAATGTATAGTGTAAACTGTAGGATAAATACAATGATAGTTTTAAAGAAGAATAATTGATGTCAAAAGAGGACACAGTAGAATTATATACAATGCTCAATAAAAGCTAGGGGAGGGCCCAGGCAGTGGCATACTTAGTAAAGCAGACATATTACCATGTGCAAGGACCCTGACCCCCACCTGCAGGGGGAAAGCTTCATGAGTGGTGAAGCAGGGCTGCAAGTGTCTCCCTTTCTCACTCCACCTCTATCTCCCTTTCCCTCTTGATTTCTGTCTCTATCCAGTCAGTAACTTAAATTTAAAAAATAATAATAATAAATAAAACAGGGGAGGTAGCCATGTATGTGATCCTTGGATCTGCATATTACTAAAATATACTTGGAGTCAATCTCTCTCTCTCTCTCTCCTCTCTCCCCTCTTTCTACAATAAAATAAATACACCTTCAGAAAAAGAAGGCAGGGCTGGAGAGATACCACAATGGTTATAACATTCTTTGGAAGACACTATCTTTACTGCGTGCATCTGAACAGCATATCAAAGTATGTAAACAAAAAACTGACAGATTTGCATGGAGAAACAAACTCACTATTATTGTTAGATACCTCAACCTCCTCCTGCAATAACTGATGTATTCAGCAGGCAGAAAAATCAGTAGGTATATAGTTGCACTCAATAGCACCATCAGTTAATTGCATCTAATTGTCATTTATGTAATACTTTATTCAACAAAAGTAGAATGCACATTTTTTTTAAACTTGCACGGACAGTTCAGCAAGATAGTTCACAGTGGGACCATTGAATAAACATTGACAAATTTGAAAGAATAGAAATTCTACAAAAATTCTTACCATAACAAAAGTAGGCCAGAAATCAATCACAAAGATAGTTGGGAAATCTCAAAGCATCTGGACGATAAAGACATATATAAATAATACATGGGTGAAGGAAGACTCACGAGAAATTTAAAAAATATTTTGAACTGTGGCCAGGTGGTGGTGCGCCTGGTTGAGCCACATGTTATAGTGTACAAGGACCCAGGCTAGAGCCCCCTGTCCCCACCTGCAGGGGGAATGCTTTGCAAGTGGTGAAGCAGTGTTGCAGGTCTCTCTCTGTCTCTCCCTATCACCCCCTTCCCTTTTGACTTCTGGCGGTCTCTATCCAGTAAATAAAATAAAGATAATAAAAAAATTTAATTTTTTTAACTAAATGAAAATGAAATACAGCTTATCAAAATTTGTAAAGTGCAGTGAAAGCATGCTTAAAGGGAAACTATATCACTGAATACACACATACTAGATAAGAAGAAAGACCTTAGATAGGCAAAGAACAAATTAAATCCAAAGTCAGACTTTAATAAATAAAAGTGAAATGCTCATGGGATGGAAGACTCAATATTATCAATACGCCAGTTCTCCTTAATTGATTTATAGGATCAACATACTAAAACCCCATCAGGCGTTTTTTTTAAAGATTTTATTTATTAATGAGAAAGATAGGAAAAGAGAAAGAACCAGGCATCACTCTGGCACATGTGCTGCCAGGGATCGAACTCAGGACCTCATTGCTTGAGAGTCCAAAGCTTTACCACTGCGCCATCTATCAGATCACAAAGCCCATCAGGCTTTTTGGCAGAAATAACACATTTATATGAAAATGTAAAAACCCTACAGTAACCAAAACAACTTTTTTTTTTTAATTTAACTTTTTATTTATAAAAAGGAAACATTGACAAAACCATAGGATAAGAAGGGTACAACTTCACACAATTCCCACCATCCCCTCCCCTGATGGCTTTCCTATTCTTTAACCCTCTGGGAGTATGGACCCAAGGTCATTGTGGGATGCAGAAGGTGGAAGGTCTGGCTTCTGTAATTGCTTTCCTGCTGAACATGGGCGTTGACAGGTTGATCTATACTCCCAGCCTGTCTATCTCTTTCCCTAGTGGGGAAGGGGTCTGGGGAAGTGGAGCTCTCGGACACATTGGTGGGGTTGTCTGTCCAGGGAAGTCTGGTTGGCATCATGCTGGCATCTGGAACCTGGTGGTTGACAAGAGAGTTAACATACAAAACCAAACAAATTGTTGACCAATCATGGACCTAAAGGCTGGAATAGGGCAGATGAAGAGTCGGGGGGGGGGGGCCCTCCATTTTGTAGATAGCTACTAGGCATACTTTAGTTATATTCCAAAGGGCCTGTGGCTATACTAGTAGGGTTTTTTTGTTTGTTTGTTTTTGTTTTGCCTGAGCCTAAAATCTGATATGCAGGTGGATCCTAATTATTGTCTGGGGAGATGATGTCATGGCTGGCAGAAGGACCAGAAAGCTGGATCAGGGAAGAGAGTAGCTCCCAAATATGGGAAAGGTATATAAATATTGTTGACTGTAAACCCCATCGATTTGATGTGACCTGGGGCCCCCAAAACAACTTTTAAAAAGAAGGAAATGAAGGATAACATTGCATGATCATGAAACTATAATGAAAACAACGTGGAACCAGTAACAATAATAATAATAACAATAACAATAATAATACATATAGATTACTAGATTAGAAATGAGAGTCCAGAAATTAAATCTTCTTAAATTTATGGTGACTCAATTAGCAACAGAAGGACGAAACACATTACTGAAAACATGACTCCTTGCAACAATAAGACAATAAGAGCTGGGTAAGAAGTAGATCGTTCACATTAACATTAAAAAAAAAAAAAACTTGGGAGTCGGGCAGTAGTGCACTGGGTTAAGCGCATATGGCACAAAGGGCAAGGACTGGTGTAAGAAACCCGGTTCAAATCCCTGGCTCCCCACCTGCAGGGGGGGGGTCACTTCACAGGCGGTGAAGCAGGTCTGCAGGTGTCTATCTTTCTCTCTTCCTCTCTGTCTCTTCTCCTTTCTTCATTTCTCTCTGTCCTATCCCAACAACAACAATAAAACAAGAGCAACAAAAGGGAATTAAAAAAAAACTGATAAAATGCTCAATATAAGAGCTTCATAAAAACCATGAAAATTTTAGAACAAATTATAGGAGAAAAAAAATATTTGTGAAATGATGATGCCAAAATAGGAGCAACTAACACATGAGCAATTGCATGTTATTAAAACTCAAAACTTTTGTACTTTCAGAAACAACCTTAACATGATGAAAAGACAAGTCACCAACCACTCTGATATTTGCAAAGCTTGTATCTGATGAAGAGCTTGATTCCAGAATATAAAAAGACACCATAACAGCTCAACAGTAGGGGAGTCGGGCTGTAGCGCAGTGGGTTAAGCGCAGGTGGCGCAAAGCACAAGGACCGGCATAAGGATCCCGGTTCGAACCCCGGCTCCCCACCTGCAGGGGAGTCGCTTCACAGGCAGTGAAGCAGGTCTGCAGGTGTCTGTCTTTCTCTCCCCCTCTCTGTCTTCCCCTCCTCTCTCCATTTCTCTCTGTCCTATCCGACAACGACAACAACAATAATAACTACAACAATAAAACAACAAGGGCAACAAAAGGGAATAAATAAAATAAAATAAATATTAAAAAAAAGCTCAACAGTAATAAGACAACTAGCTTTTAAAAATGAATATTTTAAAAAATAAACATTTCACCAAAGAAGAAGTAATAATTGCTAATAAGCACATGAAAAATATTCAATTCATAATTAGGAAATGTAAATTAAAATAGATAAAGGGGAAGGGGGTGGCTGTGGAGTTAAAGCATGCTATACATGCCAGAAGTCCTGGGGTGGATCCACACAGGATCATGCTGCTCCAGCCTCTCTGCCTCCCATAATGATACATGAAAAAATTAAAAATCATAAAGCAAAGCAGCTACACACTCACTAGGGTGGTCTATTTAAAAAGGGAGTATTGGGGGGATGGAGAAGGGGAACTCTTGCACACTCCTGGCAGGAATAGCAATGGTTCTTTCTCTCTTTCCTTCTTTCCTTCTTTCTCTTTCTTTCTTTCTTTCTTTTCTTCTTTTTTTTTAAAATTGCTTCCAGGATTATCACTGTGGCTCCACTGCTTTTGGCAGCCATTTTTTCCATTTTTATTAGATAGGATAGAAAGGAATTGAGAGGGGGGTGGGGGAGATGGAGAGGGAGAGAGAAAGACACCTGAGACGTGCCTCACCACTTATGAAACATCCCCCTGCAGGTAGGGAGCCGAGGGCTTGAATCCAGACTTTTTGAATGGGTCCTTTACTTAGTACTATGTGCACTTAACTGGGTGCACTAACACCCAACCCTCAATGGTTGTTTCTTTAAACCAAATGTAAACTTGGTTTAAAACTTGGCCCAAATTTGGACATTTAATTCTAAGAAATATGGCCAAGAGAAGTGAAAATACGATCACACAAAGACTTACAAATGAATGAATTGCCATGGTAACTTTATTCATATAGCCCAGAACTTATTATAACCTAAAAGTCTTATCAGTTGGTAAATGGATAAAACCTAGTGTGGTACAACCATCCAACAGAAAACTTACCCAGAAACTGAATGGAATGACTTACAGACACATGCTACAACAGTGGATAGATCTAAAGAATGATCACGCTTCCGGAAGAAAATGCAGGGGGTGGAGGAGGGCTTAGTGGGGGGGCTCACATGCCTTGTATACATAGGACTCTGGGTTAAAATCTGGAGCTCCATACAAAATGATAGACCAGTTCTTAGAACAGACTTCCTAGCTTCCTTCTATCTGAAAGTCCCTACTTTCATCTGCTCTATTCCTACTTTATGGTTCCTGTTTATTAAACATTTTGCCTTACTTTCCACCTTCCTGCATTTCAGCCACCAAGTTGCAGATGCTATTGATTCCAACCTGACTTTCCTGGGCAGATGACCTCACCAATGCTTCCTGGAACCTTACCTCTCCAGAGCCCTATCCCACTAGGGAAAGATAGAAACAGACTGAGGATATTGATACCACCTGCCAATGCCCATGTCCAGTGGAGAAGCAATTATATCAGCCAGAACTCCCACCTTCTGCACCCCATAAAAATTTTTGGTTCATTGCCCTCACTATATAGCAGCAATGGTAGGGACTGCCACACTCTCTGAAGGGAGGCTGGGTCAACCTACTGTGTGTGCCACTAGAGAAAGACTGGTCCTGAAATGAGTGCAGCCTAAAATTTTTCTAGCTGTGACCATGGACCTCGAGTTTAGACTGAAAGGGACTAAGTGGTTACACAGGCTCCTGTGCTAAATGTGGATAGATAATGGGCCCTAGGCCAGATCGAGGGGGTTAACAGTTAATGGTATTTATTTACTTTCCTCATATTTGGGAGCTACTCTCTGCCCTAATATAGCTTTCTAGTCCTATTCTAAACTCTGACACCATCTTCCTAGATCATAGTTTCAGTCCACCTGCATGTTAGTTATCAGGCTCAGGCAAAAGTTGCTAAAGTCATGGGTCCTTTGAAACATACCTAAAATAGATTTCCTAGCTTCTTCCCACATGAAGACCTCTAGTTTAATTTTCTCTATTCGTATCTTTGGTTTCCTGTTTATTGAACAATTTGCTTTATATCTTACTGCCTTTTAGCCACCAAGTTGCAGATGATACCATGGAACCATCCTGACCTCTCCAAGATGACTTCACTAATGCGTCCCGGAACCTCACCTCTCCAGAGCCCTACACAACTAGGGAAAGATGGAAACAAGCTGGGGGTATGGCTCCACCTGCCAGCATCCATGTCCAGCAGAGAAACAATTACAGAAATCAGACTTTTCACCTTCAGCACCCCATGAAGAATTTTGGCCCATTCTCCCAGAGAGGGATAAAGAATAGCGAAGCTTCAGGGTCCGGGTGGTGGAGCACTCAGTTAAGTGCACATAGTACAATGTGAAAAGACCCTCACAAGGATTAGGGTTTGAGCCCCTGGCTCCCTATCTGCAGTGGGGAAGTTTCACAAATGTCAAAGCAGGTCTACAGGTGTCTGTCTTTCTCTCTCCCTCTTTATCTCCCCCTCTCCTCGCAATTTCTCCCTGTTCTATTCAATAAAGTGGAAAAATGACAAAAAAATAAAAATAAAAAGAGTAGGGAAACTTCCAGTGGGACATGGAACTCTGGTGGTGGAAACTATGTGGAATTGTACCCCTATTATCTTACAATCTTATTAATCTTTATTAAATTACTAAGAAAAAAACAACAGATTTTGGTCCATACTCCCAGAGGGGGAAATGATAGGGGAAGTAAACCAGAGGGCTCTGTACCCCAATTCCACCAGGACCCAAAGTGTCTGTCACCAGGAATCTTGTTTTTATACCTTCAGTAAAAGGGAAGCAAATCTGGAAAACACCAGAGAATACCAGACATGGTTTTGCTTACCTGAGAGAGAAGAGGAAAAAAGGAAAGATACTTGGAAATAGTAGTAGGTGTAGTGAACTAGAAAAGGAGTGAAAGGGAGTTGGGTGGTAGTGCAGTGGGTTAAGCGAAGCGCACATGGCGTAAAGCGCAAGGACCAGTATAAGGATCCCAGTTTGAGCCCCTGGCTCCCCACCTGCAGGGGAGTTGCTTCACAGGCAGTGAAGCAGGTCTGCAGGTGTCTGTCTTTCTCTCCCCTTCTCTGTCTTCCCCTCCTCTCTCCATTTCTCTCTGTCCTATCTAACAATGACAACATCAATAACAACAATAACCATAACAACAATAAAAAAACAAGGGCAACAAAAGGGAAAATAAATAAATTTAAAAAAAATAATGAAAGAAAGGGAGTGAAGGCAGGGCGTTTGGAAAAAATGGGGAAATATATATACATATATATATATATATATCTTATATATATAGGATCAGCCCATATTGGGAGAACTACTAGTTTCCAATGGAGAGGATGGGACATAAGACTCTGCTGGCGGGAACTGTATGGGATTATACCCTTATTATCTTACAATTGTGGAAGTCAATATTCTAATAAAATAAGATGATGTAGCTGTGCTCTGGTGCCTCTCCCTTTCAAAAAGAAATTAAAAGACGTTGGACGAGCAGATTATGTATTATGATCTCATCTATATTAAATGTCCATAAAAAGCAAATTATTAAAACCCCAGGAAGAGGAGTGAGTGAGTACTCATTGTAAATGAATCGAACAAAATGGTTTTGGATGATAGCAATACTCAAACACTGGATTTGCTGCAATGGCCTTTCAAGCCTGTAAATCTATTAAAACAATTAATGTACACACTTATAATGGGTGGAGTTTAAGCTACGAAAATGTAAATTGATAACTTTGTAAAAAAAAAAATACTGATGCTCAGTATGGATTTACCAAGAGAGATGTGACCTCCGAGAGACTGACCACATCTGCTTCTCTGTCCTCCTGATCTAGGCTGACACTTCCATGGCCTTCACCAAAGCCAATGCTACTTTAACCAAGTCCTTTGCAGGTATCTGTCACCCCTGTGGTATCTTGGGTTTCATGCCAGGTCTCCAGGACAGTGTGCCAGGTGACCAGCCAATTGCTCAATATTTTTAGCATCACTAGAAGGAGTGATTTCCCCCCGTTTAAAACCAGTGTTTTGTTGTTGTTGTTGTTTGTTTCCTTTTCAACCAGAACACTGTGCTCAGTTTTGGCTTATGGCGGTGCCTGGGATTGAACCTGGGGCCTTGGAGTCTCAGACATAAAGATCTTTCTGCATAAACACTATGCTATCTCCCCAACCCTAGAAAGATACATAGCTGATAGCAGTAATTATCCATGTATATTATAGACATAACAAAATTTAATTATTATTTTGTACACAAGGAACCAAAGCTGAAAAGTACCTTCTAAGTGCATACTCTGGATAATACTTTCTGCCCTTCCAAGATATTTACTAAGCTTCTAAAACATAGTGGATGTTGTCTGCGTGTAAGATGAGTGTGGCGGTAGGCAATTTGGTGTCTGGGCTATTAATTCTGACTTCTGTGGCACATCTGTGCAGGAGGAGAAGGGTGACATCATTGCTTCCTCTGCCGAGTTTGTGTGCCAGTTTTGTTTTCTCTCGTTCCTTAAAATAAAGACTTTCTCTGGGGCTGCAGCTGGCTGCCTCCAAAGAGAGATCCAGCCAACACACTTCCTGTTCTTCCCTTTCTCCTTCCTCTCTCTCTCTGGACCCTGTCACCAGCTGGGTCTTTCAGAACTAAGAGTTCTTAACCACTCATTTCACATTTCCTTTCTGACATTTCTTAATTCTCATTCATTTCACCACAGCTGGTTCTTGGGCTCTGGTTACATGACCCACACTCTGTGATGTTCTCAGAGATACAGAGGTGATAGAGAATGGTTCCGTCCTCAGAGAGTTTGCTGACTGTCCTATCAAAGCAGGAGCTAGATAAGATGTAAGCACAAAGAACAAAAATATTAGGTTGTGTTTAATAGCAGAGATACAAAATCAAAAACTCAGGGCTGGATGATGGTGCACCTAGTTTAGTGCACACATTACAATGCACAATGATCCTGGATCAAGCCCTCCAGTTCTTACCTGCAAGGGGAAGCTTCACAAGTGGTGAAATAATGGTACAGGTGTCTCTCTTTCACTCTCTCCCTCCTGTCTCCGCTTTCCTCTCATATCCTGCCCATCTCTATCATACATATTTCCTTTTTTGCCTCCAGGGTTATCGCTGGGGCTTAGTGCCTGTACTACGAAACCACTGCTCATGGAGGCCATTCCCATTTTGTTGCACTTGTTGTTGTTCTTGTAGTTGTTACTATTATTGTTGGATAGGACAGAGAGGAATCAAGAAAGGATGGGAAGACAGAGAGGGGGAGAGAAAGATAGACACCTGCAGACCTGCTTCACCACCTGTGAAGCGACGCCTCTGCAGGTGGGGAGCTGGGGGCTCAAACCAGGATCCTTACGCCGGTCCTTGCGCTTTGCGTCATGTGCGCTTAACCCGCCACACTATTGCCCAACTCCCATAAATAAATATTTTTTAAAACATCAAGATCTCTGAGATTTGAGGGGAAGGAGAAATCTTTTAATTAGAACACCTATCCTTATGGACTAAACTTTATTGAAATCACTCTAAAGGATGGATATACCTTTGATAGAAAGTGAAGTAGGAAATTAAAAACTGGAAGAAGAGGAATTCAGAAAAGGGAATGCACAAGGTTTGTTTGGGAGAAAGACAACATTGTTTTGCTAAAATGGAAAAATATATATTGGGAATGGAGAACCAGTAAGCCTACAAATACAAAATGAAATTGAATCATGTGAGAGTCAATAGCAGTCAGATTTTGATTAACCTCCAGACTTTCTTTTGACTCAGTGTTTACATAGTAGAGCCACACATTCAAGGCTCAACCTTATCAAAATCCATAAAGTATTCCTGAAGAACTTCCCCACGTGCTGGCTGAAATGCAGATTCCAGGACATAACGAACTCTAGGCTCCATTCAGTCTGCAACTGCTAGGTCTGATTATCTCAGAGAGCTGAATGGAAAATAAACTCTTGGGGCCAGGTGGTGGTGTCCCTGGTTAAGCACACAACTTAGAGGGCACAAGGACCAGGACCAGGATCCAAGCCCCTGGTTCCCACCTATGTGTGTGTGTGGGGGGACGGGAGGGGAGCTTCATGAGTAGTGAAGCAGGTTTGCAGGTAGGTGTCTCTCTATCTCCTTCCCCTCTCTATCTCCTCCTCAATTTCTCTCTGTCTCTATCTATCCAACAGATAAATAAATTTTAAAAAAGAAGAAAGAAAATTAACTCTTTATCTTATTTTTTTGAGGGGGTGCAATGTCTGCTCATAAGTTAGTCTCCTGCAAGACTCAGAAAGTGAAGATGACTTCCATGAGATGTCTATTCAAGGGGAGTGGGTGTGGTCAAGTGTTCCAGATGTCTAGTGCTCATATGAGGACAGGCAGACACTGGGGGCATGCCTGTGCTGTTTGAAGTTCTGCTTGATCGCTATTTACTCCACACTGCAGATACTGCAGATGAAGATCCTTAAGTCATACAGTGAGGCCCTGGACAAACTGTCAAAAGCATCTGAGATCTCTATCAGTGTGTTCCTTCAGTGGCTGTCGGATGCCACACATACCAAGCACCTGCTGAGGACACAGTGCAGAGGGAGAGAGAGAGGTAGAGGGAGGGAGGGAGAGAGAGAGAGAGAGACTTTATATCTCAGGATGAGAGATGGGAGGAGGGAGAGGTAATAAGTCAGATGGCTGACTGACAGCTGCAAATGTCAGGTGGGATGAGGGTAGGAGGAAGCTTAATGGTGTCATTAAAAACACAACACACACATTTTGCTACAGGCAGTGATTCTCCATGAATCCAGCAGCAGCAGCAGCTGGAACAGCCCTGAAGTGGAAAATGATGAGGTTCGGGGCTGCTGGTGGCAGCTGGGAAAGTAAATTGAGCTGATGAGCAGCCAGCACAAGCCCCATAAGCTATGTTTATCTATGTTATCTATGATAAGCTATGTTTACCTATGTTATCTATGATAAGCTATGTTTATCTATGTTATCTATGATAAGCTATGTTTATCTATGTTATCTATGATAAGCTATGTTTATCTGTTATCTATGATAAGCTATGTTTATCTATGTTATCTATGATAAGCTATGTTTATCTATGTTATCTATGATAAGCTATGTTTATCTATGTTATCTATGATAAGCTATGTTTATCTATGTTATCTATGATAAGCTATGTTTATCTGGGTTTTTGTTTACTTGCTTTGTTTTTGTTTTCTCTGCTGAGTGAAAATGACCTTTGAAGTCCATCCTAAGACCCTCTGTCTCTTTGCCTTAATAAAATCTCCTATCTAGGCTCAAAGAGTTTTATGATCTGAAAAAAACCAAACGGTTCAGGAGATTTTGAAGCCAAAAGTTTTGCATTAAAAAAAAATGGGGCCAGTGAAGTAGCTCACATGGCTAACACGCGCTTTACCACATGTAAAGTTCGAGCCCAAACCCCGTTCACAGATTTGAAGGAAGCTTTCCTGCTGTGGGCTTTTTCACTCTTTCTCTGCCTCTGTGTCTCTGTCTAAAAATAATGAAAATAAAAGTAAAAAAATTAATAGGATGGAAATGCAGAATCTTGATCAGACAGTTAAACTTGGGATATTCACCTTCTGGTGTTTTCTCTGGATGCATCACAAAACACACAAGAGGAGACAAAGACTCCATAATCACCAGAGAAAAGAAAAGAGTCTCGGAAATAATAGCTTAATAAAATACATGCCAAAATTACAAAAACCTGGATTTTCCATGAAAATATGGAGATTCAAATTCTACTCATAAATTTTTCTTGGAAACACAACAAGGGATTGCACGTATCAAAGCCGTTGCTTTTCTTTCATCCTCTCCAGCCCCGCGGCTTCTCCACACACTAGGCTGTTACCATTCCACTTGAATTCTGCATCACATTCATGGCACTACCACCCGCCCAACTCCTTTTCTTGCATCCCACATGCTTTTCCAGACCCCAGCTACTACTGATTCAGTTTCCCGCACGTACATTACTGGAGCTCCCTGTTTCCCACCGCAGCATTCACCGAATGGATTCAAGCCCTCGCAATCCCTCCTCTGCTCTCTAAGGGAGCCATGTTCATTTATTCAAAGCATGCACTTTGTACCAGGGTCTCTTTGAGGCCCTGAGGACATAGGTGAGAAATTCCTTATCTCCTGGAGCTTGTCTCCCAGTGGAGACCAGACAATGAAATCACTTAATAAGATGGCAGCTAATGACAAGAAGTCCCAGAAGGAGCCCCAGTGTGGGAGTGCGAGTTGTGCGGGGCAGCTCTAGGGTCTGCAACACACACGGGTGGAGAATGTGAAGGAGACTCAGCAGGCAGTGTAGTCTGCAGTATTCCAGAAAGAGTTAAGTGCCACGTGATGGAGGGGCAGGAAGAAGAGCATTTTTAAGTGCAACAAGTACTAATGATAGGTTTTGTTTTATTTATTAATTTATTTTTTACAAGAGCACTGCTCAGCTCTGACTTACGTTCGTGCGGGGGGGGGCCTGAACCTGAAACCTTGAGAGTCTCTTTGCATAACCATTATGCTATCCACTCCTGTCCTACGTATAGCTTTTAAACAGCTGAATAATGTGGCCAGATGTTGGTTTCTGTGAAATCCAACTAGTGCGTATTCTGAGGATTCGAGGAGGATGAGAGGAAGTAAAGAATGCAGTTAGGAAAGTGCTGCAGTAGAGAGGGACTGTGGGGGCTTGGGCTAGAGATATGGAGGATGTTGAGAACATCCATGGATCTGGGGTTGGCGTCGGTAAACCAAATTCACAGAAGCTGCGGGGGGGGGGGGCATGAGGGAGAGAGGGAATGTCTGCAATGTTGGCAGGACTTGTGTAACTGACTGGGTGGACTATGGTGATACTTGTGATGCTGGAAAAGATGAAGGAGATAATGGGTTTGTGATGGTTCAGCGGAGAGCAAGAAGGACGTTGGATGCAGCACTTTGTGGACCAGTAGAGAGTTCTGGGTTGGAGCCGTGAAGCTGGGAGACATCACTCAGTGGATTCTGTTTGAAGCAATGAGAACGGGCAAGATCACAAGACTGCAGTGGTGGAGTTACTGCTAGAGAAGCAAAGGAAAGAGAAAGAGAGAGCAGAGAAGCTCAGAGCTGAACTTAGAAGTCTCTAGTGGCTAGAGGATGAGGAAATGTAATCGTCACAGCCCTGAGCCACCCTTCATAATGGGGTCAGAGCCATTTCCTCACTCAGAAATCCTCTCTGCTTACAACACTTGAAGGCTCTCCATCACCCTCTCAGAGACAGAGATCTCAGTGTAAGACAGTCTGCATGTCCATTCACAGTTAGACCTGGCTTTCTAGCACCGTGTCACCTTCCTTGCTCCATCATGAAAACACTGGAAAGCTGCACTGTGATTCCATGGTGCACATCCGTTACTTCATGGAACCCGAGCAGAAGGGCTATGTTGTTGTTAACTTTGGAAATGTCTGGCAAATCTTATGTGTTCAATCAAGCTGCTGAACAGAAGGAAGACAGGAAAAGGAGAACAGAGGAAAGAAAGAACGAAGGGAGAGGAGAGGGAAAGGACAGCATTCTTGACAAGAAGTATGATGATACCTGTGCCATTTTACCCTCTCCTCGGGATTTTTTGAAGACAGTGAAATGTGGGCTGGAGTGAGATGAGCCCCATCTAGAGGGAGAAAAATGTAGGAATGAACCCATTCTGAAATTTTCCTAGAAATATAAACTATTGACCAGGCAAAGAAGGGGTCTACTTACACCAAACCACCTTTCTAACCAGTCAGCTCATAGGAGTAATCTCTAGACACAATCAAAAAAGAAAGCACCCCTCACTTTCCTTAAGCCATAATAAAATTGCTATTCCCTTTTGATAGTAAAGCCCCAAATATTTGTGACTTCATACAATTTGTAATGTACACCACTACCTGGCCCAGGACTTGATACAACTGGACCATAAGAATCCACTAGGAGTGAGTTGGGTGGTAGTGCAGTAGGTTAAGCACACGTGGCACAAAGCGCAAGGATTCCAATTCGAGCCCCCAGCTTCCCACCTGAGGCGAGTCACTTCACAGGTGGTGAAGCAGGTCTGCAGGTGTCTATCTTTCTCTCCCCCTCTGTCCATTTCTCTCTGTCCTATCCATGACGACATCCAAAAAAAAAAAAAGGGCAACAAAAGGGAATTAAAAAAATAAAAAAGAATCCACTAGGAAAGAGATTCCTGCTCCTTGCACTTGACAGCTTATCAGGGATAAAAGAATGCCCCCCCCTGCGACACCCCCCCCCCCTCCCAATGCCTGAACTGAACTGACTGTGCCTCAGGAGAAGGAGGCACAATGCAGGAAGGAGCTCACATCCACATTCCAGCAACAGCAGGTGAGTGATGTTTCAGGGCTTCACCTCTCTCTGAACTTCAAGGCAGGCCCAGTGAATAACAGCAGCCACAGACATCCCTGCTGAGCTCTCCAGCATCTCCTGTCTGTGATGGATTTGAAACGGCTGGCCTTCTTTCTCTCCTCCTCCTCCTCCTCTTCTTTCTTCTTTTTATTTGGAGGTTAATGGTTTACAGAAAAATTGTCTACACATTGGCTTCATTTCCTATCTCTGCATCACAAGTATCTGCAACATAGTCTTATCCCCAACCTAGGACCACAACCCCTCTCGCAGGCCCCGTTTCCTTCCCAGAGATCCTTGCTTTGGTGCAGTACCCCATCCTCAGTCCCAGTTTCACCCTGTGTTCTCCCTCTCTGACTCTTGCTTCCCAAGGTTCACAGATGTGTGTAGTCAACTGACATCTCTCCCTCTCTTCCTGACTCACTCTACCTAAATTTTTCCCTTCAGGTTTCAGGCAAGGTGATGCTAAGACTGGGATGTTAGTGTTTCTGCTCTAATATGTGGCCTTTTCACATTTGGCCTTGGTTAACCCTTTGTTCATACTGCTCTGTCCAGTTTGTCATTGTTATCCCTGATGTCTTTTCTTCTGTTGTTACTGTTGTTTGAAAGCAGCTTTCTTTGGCAATCTAACAGAGGGTGGGGGAATTACCATAGGATGGGGTTTGCCATTTGAAATCTGCACTGTGTCCATGTGAACTCTCACAGCAGAGGATATTTGTATGGAGTCCTATTGTTTTAGAAAGCCTACAGCTTTGCCAGTTGTTTATTCTAAAAGACGAATGTATACAGCGTTCTGAGGCTCAGTTAAAAACCACCAAACAGCACACACAAAGAAGAGTGGAAGGGGAGTGAGACGATTGAATTCCTAGCTCGGCCTATCCTGTGCTAGCTCAGATCTGATGCATATTTTTTTTAACTTGACACGGGAGGTCTGAAATGGGATTTGGGGCATCATTTTGTTACATTTCATTCTGACTGCTGTGTACAAATTAAATAAGTGTATGGCAGCATGTTATTTTTTTAAAAGGAAGTTTATCAAAGTGATATACAACAAAATCCAGATTGTAAGTGTACAATTCATCAAGTTTAGACAAATTTTTACCTGGGAACCGCATTCCAATCAAAATAGAGAATATTCTCACCACTCACAGAAAGTTATGTCTGGTCTCTTCTCAGCCGTAACTACTCCCTAGTCCCTGTTTTGGATGTAAGCACAGTTCTTTTTTTTTTTTTTTTTCAGGATCTAATGACTGCTTTCTGCCTATTCTAAACTTGAAACAGATAGAAGAATATACTACATAGTTACATGTGCCTGGCTCCCTTAGCAGCACATTATGAAGTTTATGCATGTTGTCAGAGCTATCAGTAGTTTATGTGTTTGTTACTGAATCATTTCCATTATGTATCCACTCTTCATTTTGGCAGTGAAGTTTAACAAGCTTGGATGAATGTATATAACACTCCTACATGCAACACAGATATACTCCTTTATTTTTAAAATTTTATTTATTTATTCCCCTTTTGTTGCCCTTGTTGTTTTATTGTTGTAGTTATTATCGATGTCATTGTTGTTGGATAGGACAGAGAGAAATGGAGAGAGGAGGGGAAGACAGAGAAGAGGAGAGAAAGACAGACACCTGCAGACCTGCTTCACCGCCTGTGAAGCGACTCCCCTGCAGGTGGGGAGCCGGGGGCTCAAATCTGGATCCTTTTGCCAGTCCTTGAGTTTGGCGCCACCTGCGCTTAACCCGCTGCGCTACCGCCCGACTCCCAGATATATTCCTTTTATCTCCAAAAGTTTCTGTGTGTTCATCTACCATCAATTCCTGCTCCTATGACTCTAGGAATTACTAGACTGTTTTTATGACAACCGCATTTCTGAAGAGATGAGATAATATATGTGCAGTATTTGTACTTGCTTTCACACATCATATGTTTCTGACTTCATAGTCATGTGCATTGACTGTCTTCAATGAATGAATATAGCAGTTTGTCTGTCTGTCAACTCCTTATCAGGAGCTATGACTCTTGGGATGCTTTCAGTTTGGACTACTGTGAATAAAGCTGCTAAGGAAATTCATGTAGAAGTCAGTCTCTGGTAGACACAGATTTTTCATTTCTTTTATTTATTTACTTATTTATTTGTATTATCTTTATTTGATAGAAACAGCCATAAATTGAGAAGGAAGGGGGTGATAGAGAGGGAGAGAGACACCTGCAGCACTGCTTCACTACTCATGAAGCTTTCCCCCTGTAGGTGGGGACTGGGGGCTTGAACCTGGGTCCTTGCACACTGTAACATGTGCACTCAACCAGGTGCGCCACCACCCGGCCCCAGATTTTCATTTCTATAGGTATATATGCAGGACTGGGACTTGGGGGTCATAGTGACTTTGTAAAAAACTGCCCAACTGTTTTTCCAAAGTGGTTGTACAGTCAGTACTCCCAGCAGCCATGTGTGGAAGTCTCAGTTGCTCTGAATCCTTGTCAGCATGACACACTACTTGTCTCTTTGCTTTGGGCCATTCCTACTGGTGTCTATCAGTATCTCACTGAAGCTTTAACTGGCATTTCTCTCACCGCTAAATGATGCTGAGTATCTTTTCTGTGCACCTTTACCATCCACACATATTTTCTTTGTTGAAGTGTCTGCTGAAATATTTTGCACTGTTTTAAAAATGAGCCACTGTTTTAAAAATGGTCTCTTTAGAATTTCATTTTAAGAGTTCTTTTTATTTTTAATACAAGTCCATGATTAGATACATGTTTTGCAAGGATTTATACCTAGTCTTAGTATTTTCTGATACTTTTTTTTTTAAGAGCAAACAGTTCAAGTTTTAATAAGTTTAATTCTTCAGCTTTTTTTTTTTTTTTGTCTTTGTGCTACTCTGTCCTGTCTGTGCCTAGCCAATGTCACTTTTTTTTTTTTAAGCTAATGGTTTCTGTGGAAGTCTTTACAATGTTAGCTCTGCATTAGGGTATATACTATTACATGGATTTAAAATGTGTGGTTGACATGAGTTGAAGGTTTTATTTTTCCCACATGGCTAGTCAATTGTTCCAGTGCCATTTGTTAAAAAAAAAAGACCCTCACTATTCCCACTGTATTAGCAGCCTTGACAAAAATCTGTCAATCATACATGTGTGGCTTTATTTCTGGATTGTCTATGTTTATCTCACTGTCATATTGCTTTATTATAACAGCTTTTTAAAATTAGCAAGTACAAACCTGTCCAATTTTTCTTCTCTGTTGATACATTTATTTCTCTCTTCCTTTATTTCTTTTATGTTTTTACTATTTTAATACTTTCAATTATCATATATATCTAATAACCAACTTGATAATGTGTTGACAATTTGAGAACATTTGGCATCTTAACAATTATAAGTTTTCTGGTCCTTGAGAATGTCATTTCAGGCATGAAGATCATGTACATATTTTGGTTAACTTACTCCTAGGTATCTTATTTTGGTTGGTTCTAGTATACATAGTTTTGTCTCTGTTCCAATTTATAATCTCTCACTGCTAGTAAGTAGAAATACAACTGCTCCTTAAGCTCTAGCATTTTGTAGCTCCATTCACTTTGTTATACAGACAAGATCATGCTAACTAGAAAAACTGCTTTCTTCCTCTGCAATTTGCTTCTTCCTTTCCCACTCTTTTCTTTTTCTTAACTTATCAGAGTTTCTGTTATAATTTTTAGTAGAAGTGAAGAGAAGAAAACATTCTTCTTTCCAGCCTTAAGGAGTCAGTACACAGCTATTTACCAATAACTATGTTAGTTGTTGACTTCACATTTCAAAGATTCCTTTGGTTAGTTTGAGGAAATCCCATACTAGTCCTTGTTTTATTCTATTCCTGAGAGTGGTTGTAGTCATGAATATTGACTTTTCTCAAAGTCTGGTTTTGCATTTCTTGAGTCATATGGTTTTCATTTTGCCTCTTTAACTGTGACAAATTACATCACTGAATTTTCTAAGATTAAATTAATATTTCATTGCCAGCATAAATTCTATTTTGCCATAACATTTAGTATATATATATATATATATATATATATATATATATATATATATATATATAGTTGGATTTAATTTGCTAATCTTTAAGAATCATTGCACTCATGTTCATACTGGACATTGGCCTGAAGCTTTCTAGTAGCAAGTTTGTCTGGTTTTGGTGTTAGGATAATGCTGAACTCATGATACGAGACAGGGCATTTTCCTACATTTGTGTGGGACTGATACTATATCATCATCTATTTTTATGATATTACTTTCATAAAGTCAATGATTTTCATTGTTCATTCATTTCATGAGTTCACCAGCGAAGTCAGTAGAACTTGAGGTTTATTGGCAGATCTCAGTATATCTAAGTTTATTTAATTTTACCTTATTTCTATGGTGATGGGGCCCCATCATGAATGTGCTAGTCTGCCACACCCAGACTGACCTTTGCTTTTCATCTTGTTTGCACTTCAGAAGAGAGGGAGAGGCACCACAGCCCTCTTCCATCATCTGTGGCTCTTCCCCTGGTAGCATCTAAAGCACTCCCATGTAGTGCTGGGGTTCAAGTCCAGCAAGGTATGTGCTCTCCCTGGTAAGATATCTACCTACCACTCTCTAGATGAACGGTTTTAAAGTGATACATGATTTTTAAGTTCATCTCTTTCCTCTTGAATTGATTTTGTCAGTTTGTCTTTTTTCAAGGAAGCTTTTGTTCTATTTAAATTTTTTAAAATTTATTTGATAGCACAGAAAGAAATTGATGAGAAGGGGAGATACAGAGGGAAAGAGAGAGAGAGAGACAGAGAGAGAGGGAAAGAGAGGAAGAGAGAGACCTGTAGATTTCCTTCATTGCTACTCCTACAAGTAGGGAGTGGGAATTTGAACCTGGGTTCTCGTGCATGATAACATGTTCAACCAGGGGTGCCACTACTTGACACCTTTATGTCTTTTTTTTTTTTTTTTTGCCTCCAGAGTTATTGCTGGGGCTTGCTGCCTGCACTACAAATCCACTGCTACTGGAGGCCATTTTTTTCCCTTTTGTTGCCCTTGTTGTTTATAATTGTTATTATAATTGTTGTTATTGCTGTCATTGTTGTTGGATAAGACAGAGAAATCGAGAGAGGAGGGAAAGACAGAGGGGGAGAGACAGATAGACACCTGCAGACCTACTGCTTGTGAAGTGATCCCCCTGCAGGTGGGGAACCAGGGGCTCAAACTGGGATCCTTATGCTGTTTCTTGTGCTACCTGCCATGTGCACTTAAATCACTGTGCTACCGCCTGTCCCCCGTACATTTTTAAGCATACTGGCACAATCACTATGAACTAGCAATGTTAGGGACTGCCCCACTTTATGAAGGAAGTCTGGGTCATCCTACTCTGCCACTCAAGGAAAACGGGTCCTGAAGTAAGTGCAGCCTAGAATGTTCCCAGCTGTGACAATGGATTGTGAGCTCAGACTGACAGGGACTGGAGAGTTGTACAGGCTCCTGTGCTGACTATGAAGAGATATGGGCCCCAGCTTAGACCATTGTGGTAAACAGTCAATTGCATTTATTGTTATTTAAATTGCACATAAACTTCTTCAAGTTTGTAAGCAACTCTCTGCCCTAATCTTATTTTCTAGTTCTTCTCTCAACTCTGACTCCATCTTCCCAGACAATATTTCTAGTCTACCTCTATGTTAGCTACCACACTCAAAGATTATTAAGACATAGGCTTCTAGCAGCATTCCTAAAATAGACTTCCTAGCTTCCTACTATCCTAATGTCCCTACTTTCACCTGTTCTATTCCTACTTTATGGTTCCTGTTTGTTAAACATTTTGTCCTGCTTTTACTAACTTACTGCCTTTCAGCCACCAAGTTGTAGATGCTACTATGATTCCATCCTGACTTTCCTGGGCAGATGACCTTACTAATGTGTCCCAGAACCTCACTTCCCCAGAGCCCTACCACTAGAGAAAGATATTACTATTATATAACTCATTATGTTTAGATTTTTCTTTGTCATTTGGTACATGTATAATAGTTACTCAAGGTCCTTAATCTGCTAACTCAATTGTTTGCACATTTAAAAAATATTTATTTATTTATTTATTTCCTTTTGCTGCCCTTGTTGTTTTATTGTTGTAGTTAATATTGATGTCATTGTTGTTGGATAGGACAGAGAGAAATGGAGAGAGGAGGGGAAGACAGAGAGGGGGAGAGAAAGAGAGACACCTGCAGACCGGCTTCACCGCCTGTGAAGCGACTCCCCCTGCATGTGTGGATCCAGGGGCTCGAACCGAGATCCTTAAGCTGGTCCTTGGGCTTCACGCCACGTGTGCTTAACCTGCTGCGCTACTGCCCGACCCCCCTGTTTGCACATTTTTATCTAAAGCTATTAATTTTCTTCTGGCTCTGTATATTTTCTTGTCACTTTGGATGCCTGAAAATTTCTGATTGCATAAAAAACATCATGACTTTTATGATTTTGAGGCTGGATTTTATTGTATTCCTGTAAAGGTGGCTCCCTAGCAGATATTTTTAATCGCTTAAAAATTTGCTTTTAATTCTCTCCAGAGTAGATCCAGAGAACCTCCAAATGAGACCCCCCCTAAGGATTCTGGCCATTATCCTGTGTACTATAATTTTCTCTATTCTGACTGGTGGAATAATAACTATCTCTGGGCTTTGGTGAGCTCCTAGTAATTGCTCATTTCCTGTTTATTATTTCCTTAGACTTGAGTTTTGTTGCACAAGAATTCATCTCATTAGCCAAAGACTTGAGGGGCCACTTTCTGTGGCTGCCTGGACTTTTCCTGCACTGAAAATTCCAGCTACATTGGCCCCCACCATCTTTGAGCTCTAAGCAACTTCATGAGGTTGCAGGACTTCTGTTGAATTCCCCTGCCCAGCAGTGTAGTTTGTACATAGTTTGTACTCTGTGATCTGAGGCAACCACAGGGCCTACCGGAGTTCCCTTTCTCTTCGTTAAGAGGCCACAGTCCTTTATTGCCTTTTGTCTACTGTCTCCTAGTTCCTGAGGACAAAGAGCAGTTCTCACAGTCATTGATTCTTCTCTGAGTCTCATGTATACACATTATTTTTCATAGCAGTTCTTTGAAATAGATATAAACTATTATTGCTATGCTTATCTGATAGATGCAAAAATTAGGCACTGGGGAGCTAGAAATCTTGCCCAAACCTATAGACATCTGGTAAACATTAGAGGTGGTATTTAAAGCCAGAAGTCTGGTCTACGCTTTTCAGTCCGCTATTAGATTGTTTCTCAAGGAAATGTGAGAAACATGAAAGGCTCTAAAGCACACCTAAAATTTTGAAAAAGGAGAGGACTTAGTCTTGACTTCAAATATACATATGAGGATGGACACGGCATGAGCTATAGGTCAGAGCTATTTCCAGACCTATAGAACGGCTTCAGCCTTGACTCAATAATTATGAATCAAGGGCACCGGGGCATGGAGGGTAAATGCTACAGACAAATGCAGAGACTTCTCTGCAAGGGAAGGGGGACGGGAAGGCACGCTCCATTGGAGGAGAACACCCCCTGGAGTGACCCTGGCAGCACTGCAGCACTGGCATTTTCAAGACCGATGAGATCAATCTGCCAAACAAGATCGAGCATTGGCACTTGCAGGGCAGATATGACTATCTAGAAAGAAAATCAGAGAGGACACTCAGCTACGGAGGCAGTTAAGGCAGGAATCTATAGAAAGAGGAGATGACCACTTCCCAAGAGCCCTGCCCCACTAGGGAAAGAGAGAGACAGGCTGGGAGTATGGATCGACCTGTCAACGCCCATGTTCAGCGGGGAAGCAATTACAGAAGCCAGACCTTCCACCTTCTGCATCCCACAATGATCTTGGGTCCATACTCCCAGAGGGTTAAAGAATAGGACAGCTATCAGGGGAGGGAATGGGATACGGAGGTCTGATAGTGGAAACTGTGCAAAGTTGTATTCCTCTTATCCTATGGTTTTGTCAATGTTTCCTTTTTATAAATAAAAAATTTAAAAAAAGAAAAGGAAAAGAGGAGCTGACTGCTCACTGTACATAGTGGCACTGGCACAGCTTAAGGGAAGGCCCCTAACACCTGACTCACTCGCATGCACGCCGAGAGAACTGTCTCTATCCATCATCCTCAGACCCGCCCCCTTCCAGAACTGAATGGGTCGTCACTGGTCACTGTGTCTGCCATTGTCTCTACAAACATTGTTTTAAACCCTCTAGAAACAATGAGAGTTCAGGGAGTAAAGGCTACCTTAAGCTCCTTGAAGAGTGGCCTAACCTTGTGGCTGGTTCTGTTTTTCGCTGTGCCTTATGGAATAAACCCTCGGCTATCTTTGCTCTGGACCAGATTCTCCCTCGGTTGAGACCAGCCCAGCAGCTTGCATATTTCCCACAGTCGACTCTCTAACACCTTGTCTTGCTTAGCCAATACCTTGGCAGCAGGATGGACTTGATAGCTCTACTCCCAGAGATGTTTTCATGCAAACCTGCAGTGTTTTAGATACGAATGCTTTTATTTTTTAAAGGCAATCTATCTTCTTTTTGTACATGATGATGGTTTGGGCTTCTTTCCATCCTTGGAATGAAAAATGTATTTTCCATCTGTGCCAGTTCTTAATTTAATGTCTTTCAGCTCCAAACCCACCTTCTTTCTCCTGTTCTCTAACTGCGAAGCTGGACTGTACAGGCTATATTTCTCTCTTGCCAACTGGCTAGATGCTGGGTTTTAACAATAGGAGTAGGGGAGCGGGGGAGCAGTGCCACGTTGGGAGAGAAGAAAGGGCCTTTTTCTCCGCCTGCTTTTCTGTGCCAGAAGACTAGATGCAGGTCTCCCCATGTTCCAGCAGCACAGGCTGCCCTTTGTGTCCACAGTAGGCGACCTACAGACACTGGCCTAGTCACTGTCACCAGCCTGTACCTGTGACACAGGAGGCTCTCCTCAAAGATCTGCACCTGGCCCTCCCCTTTGGCAGTTAACAAAGCTTTATGCTAAACATCTCCATCTTTTTTCTTGTTTGCAATACATATAGCCTAAAGATGCTTTGTTGTTTTATTTTTATTTTGTTTTGTTGCCTCTAGGGTTATCACTGGGGCTTGGTGCCAGTCTATGAATCCACCACTCCTGGCAGCCATTTTTTTCTATTTTTTTCTAGGACAGAGAGAAATTGAGAGGGGAGGTGGAGATAGAGAAGAAGAGAGAAGAGAGACATTTGAAACCCTGCTTCACTGCCTGCAGGTGGGGAGCAGATGCTCGAACCTGGGTCCTTGTGCATGGTGATGTGTGTGCTTAACTGGGTGCACCTCCACATGGACCCTGATTTTAATTGATTCATTAATTAATTTTTTAAATATTTAAAAATATTTATTTATTTTCCCTTTTGTTGCCCTTGTTTTATTGTTGTTGATGTCATAGTTGTTGGATAGGACAGAGAGAAATGGAGAGAGGAGGGGAAGACAGAGATGGGGAGAGAAAGGTAGACACCTGCAGACCTGCTTCACCGCCTGTGAAGTGACTCCCCTGCCGGCGGGGAGCCGGGGGCTTGAACTGGATCCTTATGCCGGTCCTTGTGCTTTGCGCCACCTGCACTTAACCCGCTGTGCTACCGCCCGACTCCTGGTTTTCATTTTTTTAAAGATGCCAAGAACTAGGACTTTGAGGACTGGGAGACAGCTCACTCACAGAGTACACAGTTGACCATATGTGAGGGCCCAGGCTTGAGCCCCCAGCCTGCACATGCCAGCACCAACCAAAGGAAAGTTTCATGAGTGGCGCTGCAGTATCTCTCCTCTTCCTCCCTCTCTTTCACCTTCTATTTGAGAAAGTGTGTGTAAGGGAGGGGGGAATCTTCCAGGAGCAGTGGAATCAGGCAAGTGCAAAAGCCTGGTGGTGAAAAAGCAATGTTCAAAGGACTCACTTGTGTCCAAAGGACTCCCTATGTTAGTGTGCCTATCTGTGTGTCTGTCTTTTTGCTGATGACGGCCATCACTAGAAATCTAAAGCGACAGTGTAGTGTGGTGGTTAAGAGTACAAGAACTGAAGCTACCTTGACTTGTTTTCTGACTGTGTTCTGGGGAAAGTGGTCTCTTTGTGGCTGGGAGTCCACATCTGGAGAGTGGGGATAAGTAAGCTTGCCAGATAAAGTAGAACATCTCAAGCCAAATTAGAATTTCCCATCGGGGCTGGGTGGTGGTACACCTGGTTAAGTGCACACATTACAATGCACAAGGATCCAGGTTCAAGCCCTCAGTCACTATCTACAGATGGGAAGCTTCCTAAGTGATGAAGCAGTGCTACAAGTATCTTGATCTCTACCTATCGCTCCACTCTCCATTTCTCTGTCTCCATCCAACTTAACAGAAAAGGAAATGCTTCTGGGATCTGTGATTTCACTGTGCAAACTAAACTTCATTGACAGCCCTGGTGAAAAAAAAAAAGATTTCCAAATAAACAACAAATAATTGGACAGTCCTCCTGGGCTATTTAATAATAATCTTCAACAGGCAATTGCTTCAGGATGATTTATTTGATCCAAGAAAATTATGTACTGATTGAACCACATTTTCCCATTGATTTGCACTCTAATTGCTGGGAGGGATTTTTTAAAATTTATATAATTTTTATATATAAAATGGAAATACTGACAAGACCATAGGATAAGGGGGTAATTTCCACACAATTCCCACCACCAGAACTCTGTATCCTATCTCTTCCCTTGATAGCTTTCCTAATCTTTTTTTTTTAAAAAAAACATTATTATATTTATTTATTTATTGAATAGAGACAGGCAGAAATTGAGAGGAAGGGGGAGATAGAGGGAGAGACAGAGAGATACCTGCAGCACTGCTTCACCACCTGTGAAGCTTTCCCCCTACAGGTAAGGACCGGGGGACTTGACCCTGGATCTTTGTGCATTGTAGTATGTGCATTCCACCAGGTGTGCCACCACCCAGCCCCAGCTTTCCTAATCTTTATCCCTCTGGGAGTACGAACCCAGGATCATTATGGGGTACAGAAGGTGGAAGGTCTGGCTTCTGTAACTGCTTCCTCGCTGAACTTGGGCATTGGTGCTGGGAGGGACGTTTTGTTTGTCATTCTTTGGCTTCCCCCTGCCCCAGCTAGAAAGAGATAAGAGACAGACAGGGAGAGACAGATATTATAGCACCAAAGCTTCCCCCAGTGTGGTAGGGGGAGGGCTTGAACCTGAATCATGGGCACGACGAAGCAGGTACAGTTTTAGGTGAGCTTCCTTGCCAGACCTGCGGGAGAGAATTTATGACTTTCTTTAAATTAAGAAGTCTGGGTTTAAGGACTCAGGAGAAGGCTCAGCAGTAGGGCACCTGATTTGCATGCCTGAGGCCATGAACTCAATCCCCTACACCACTGGTCAGAACCCTGTGGATGGTAGAGCAGTGTTTTGCATGCCTTCTTTCATTCTCTCTTTAATAGTAGTAGTGGTAGTAATAATAATAACAACAATAATAATAATAACAACAACAACAACAATAGTGGGTGATAGTACAATGGTTCTGCAAAAGATGCTCATATCTCAAGTTCAATCCCCAGCACCACCATAAGCCAGAGTTGAGCAACACCTAGGTTAAAACTGAATGTGTGAATGAATGAATGAATGAATGAGTGAATGAATACCTCAGTTTCAAAGAGCAGAGGAAGTTTGCTTCCTTTTATAGACAGTCACATTCTTTTCTTGGTGGGAAATGAAGAGCAAAGAGAAATCAAGACCATATTTTAGTTTGATCCTAACTTATACTATCAAACTTTATCAGTTAATAAGAAACATCTGTTTCTTCTTTTCTTTTGCCTCCTTAAAGATTTAATTGTAAGATAGAAATAGAGATAGATAAATAGAGAGGTTGAACCAGAACATCACTCTGCCACATGATATATCAGAAACTGGACTTAACTTCATACTTAAAGAGTCCAACATGTCAACCACTCTGGGCTGCCCCATTTATTACTTCTTAAAATTCTCAATGGTAGGCCTCCTATGATTTTGCACCACAAATGACTGAATACTGTCAGGGTAACAAAACCATTGCTGGGGTAGTGACTTCTTTTTATTTATTATTATTTTAATATTTATTTATTCCCTTTTGTTGCCCTTGTTTTTTATTGTTGTTGTTGTTGTTATTGGATAGGACAGAGAGAAATGGAGAGAGGAGGGAAGACAGACAGAGGGAGAGAAAGATAGACACCTTCAGACCTACATCACCACCTACGAAGCAACTCCCCTGCAGGTGGGGAACCGGGAGCTCAAACTGGGATCCTTACACTGGTCCTTGCACTTTGCGCCACCTGCACTTAACCCGCTGTGCTACTGCCCGACTCCTGGTAGCGATTTCTAATCCAAGAAATACTGCTACCTGTAAACACTGATGACAGATAGCAGAATGTGCCACTCCAGAACATGAGTGCAGAAGCTCAGGACAGGCCACCCCCAGAGGCCTTGTTTTGGCATGCTGGTAACTGTTAGCTGGAGGCACTTGAGAAACAGCAAAGGCTGGGAGAGACTTCTTCTGAACCCCCTCAGCTGATTAAAGACACATCTCCAAAAGGAACTCGAGTGTCACAAGCCACCTCCCCAGGAGTATCATCAACCAGGAAGACTGACTCTTAGCATAGCAGAGAAGATAAGAAGTGGCCACCATTCTACAATGAGCTTGGGTCCATACTCCCAGAGGGTTAAAGAATAGGAAAGCTATCAAGGGAGGGGAAGGGATACAGAGTTCTGGAGGTGGGAATTGTGTGGAGTTGTACCCCTCTTCTCCTATGGTTTTGTCAATGTTTCCTTTTTTATAAATAAATAAATAAATAAATAAATAAATAAAGTGTCCACCACTCCCACACCATTTGCCACAAGCTGCTATTCCCGGCACCTGCTCTTTTAAGGGCCCATTTGTCTTTCATAAATGCATTTACTCTTCAGCCTTCCCTTTCCCCAGTAAGATGCTGACTGTGAGTTCTAGCTACCGCTGGCTCATTTTGTCCTCGGCATCTCCCGTGTCTACATGAAGCATGAATGCTGATGTGCCTCTTATTTTCTTTTTACTAGCCTGTCTTTCACTACAGGGGTCTCAGCCAAGAACTTAGGAGGCAAAGCAACAGTTATTTTTCAACCCTACACTGTCCACTAAATTTCTTTGCAGTTTGCTCTTCTTCTGAGTAGCTCAAGAGTTTTACAGGTATCAGAGTTGAAAAGGTACTCAGAAACTAGTTCATTAATCATGTCCCTGTCTAGTGGTATTCAGATAGAGGAATTACTTCTATCTTTTAGGAACCCTAGGAATAGAAACTTGGTTTTTTATAAATATACACATTTATATAATATGAAAATGTATCATTCTTTTGCTATCATGAAGTCAAAGAAAGATTTCTGGAATATACATCTCAGAATTGTTGTCAGAATTTCTACACACATATATATATATATATATCTCACCTTACTTTCCATATTGTACAATCAGCAGTCCTCAACATCCCTCTGAGGTTTAAATGAAAATACCTTCATCTCTGATCTATTGTCTTCCTGCTGAAGCTGAATCTAAAAGTCTCTTATTGGTTTTTCCAGCTTGCCTATAAGGTTAGGCTAATGGGGGGGGGGTCTTCACATAAAGTTCTATTTTGCAGATGGGAAGCAAGAGCCTTGGTCAAAGTCATAAACTTAGACACACACTGAACTTAGGACTTCTGACTTACATGGAATCAGTGAGAACCCAGGATGCATTGGATCGACCTTCTCGTGGTGCATCCTGTGAGTACCCATTCATTGGGGAAACTGACGATCCTTCCTAGCTGACTGAATCCACATGGATCCCAGTCACTTTCAAAGCCAGCAACAAGCAGCTCCTGACACCTTTCAACCTGACGCTGTTGACTGGCTATGGAAGAAGGGCAAACGCTAGAAGAAGAAGAAGTGAGAACCCTAGGTTGCAATGTTCTTCCTAAAAAGGTACAATAACAAGTTTGGCTAGAGGTGGAAATTCTAAATGATAATTCAAGAAGTCTTTCAATCTGAATATATTTTCTAATAATATATCCAGGTAGGCTTGTGTTACTGTGTCCCAGATTGATACATTTCTTGATACTTACTGCTACAGTGTGAACCAGTAGTGTGAACTCTTTCATCTTCTCCCTGGTAAATCAATTATCTGGATGACAAAAATTGTTGGGCAACAGAATTAGAGTCAGAATTATTTATTGAGGGAGTCGGGCGGTAGTGCAGCAGGTTAAGAGCAGGTGGTGCAAAGTGCAAGGACCAGCGCAAGGATCCTGGTTCGAGCCCCCAGCTCCCCACCTGCGGGGGGGGGGGGTCACTTCACAGGCAGTGAAGCAGGTCTGCAGGTGTCTTTCTCTCCCCATCTTCCCCTCCTCTCTCCATTTCTCTCTGTCCTACCCAACAACAACAACAATAATAACTACAACAATAAAACAACAAGGGCAACAAAAGGGAATAAATAAATATTAAAACATTTTATTAAAAAGAAATATTTCTTGAATTGGAAACAGAAGATTAATACCCAGATTAAACTGAAAGGGATATATTCCTTCCATCTCCCTTCCCTCCCATTCTTTTCAATGGTCTTTAACAGTTTGTCCCATCTGCTTTAAGTCTGCATATCCCTTACAAAATTGCCTAAGTGTTTCCCTTGCTGCTAAGTATTCTTCAGAAAGATCATTTTCACAGACACATGATATTCCATCTTATGTATGTACCATACTTAACAATCCCTTACGTTTGTTTGGGCATACTGTTTATTTGATCTTATAGATCAAATGCTGCATGGGCATCCTTTTTTATTAAAAATAGTTTAATGGGGACGGATAGTAGAGGCCTTTATTTAGGCTCAGATAAAATCATGTAATTACAGAATCTGTCTGGTTTCTCAGAAATATCTAGGGAAAACAATAACCTAGGACCTTTTTTGTTGTGTTCAGCAAAGGCATTCATTCCACTGTCACCTGTGACAGATTATTTATGTCTGCCCAACACCCTGGGACAAACATTCAGAAGAATCCAATGCAATCTAATAATTATTAGCTAAGAAAGGACTGAGGGATTTAACCCTAAGAAGCTCTAAGTCTGTGATATCACAAATCTCAACTACTGGGAAGAACAATTTGGTGAAGATGTAGATGATGATGAGGATGAGGAGGAAGAAGAGGGAGAGGAGGAACAACTAGAGCAACTCTGATACCTGAAAACCACTGAGATAAAACAGGCAGAGTCTATGATCTAGAGTGGTTAAAAAAAAAAGTCAGTGACGCCCTCATGGTCTCTGAGAGGGCCCTCTTCCCACTGTGGGCCCAGAGACAGGCAAGCTGGCTCAAAGTGTTCTCTGGGGTTTCATTGTCCTCAGTCACCTTCCACATTTAGTCATTCTCATGCCTCTGACAACCACTCATCCAAATGTGACTTTCAAGTCTACCTCTAGCTCTGACCCTCCTCTTGAGCTCCATGACTAACTAGAGAAGCATCTTCAAGTATATACAGTGTCAGGGCTAGAGTTAATTCTCTCCCTCACTAGTTAGCACTCTTGGTTGCAAATATCAGACATGAAACAAAGTCTATCTTAGGCTAATGGGTAATTAACTGGTTCATGTCAACCAAACTGAAGGACAGGCAGGAAGTAAATTTGCTTTGGAGGTGCTTGGAACCCAGGGCTGAAAGGCTCTCAAAACTTTCTTCTTTACACTTTTCATATGCTCTTTTCTACATACCAGTTGCAAGTTTTGTCTACAGAAGACCAGTTTCTTCTACAGATAGCCACTAATAATTCTGCAGCTTCACAGATCATCCACCACCAGAAACGAAGGCTCCTTTCCCTTAGTGCTAACACAGAATTCAGGATTATCAGGGACAAGCTCACACCCACTCCCATGAGTTGGCCAAACACTTTGGACAGATGTTAAGATAATGGTTGATCTGATTGAATAAGATAATATGATTGACATAGCTGACATCTGGCATTCATGCTTAGAACAATTATCCTGGCTAAAGAGATGGGATAAAGTCATTTAAAAATAAATATGGTTCTTCCATCTGGAGAACTCTCAGAAGGCTTGAAATGGACCTGCCCTATAACCCAGTAATTCCCCTCCTGGGGTGTATCCTATGTAACCAAACACAACCATCTGAAAAAGTCTGTGTATACCTATCGTCATAGCAGCACAATTTGTAATAGCCAAAATCTGGAAGCAACCCAGGTGTCCAACAACAGATGAGTAAGTGGCTGAGCAAGCTGTGGTGTATATATACCTAGTGGAATACTACTCAGCTATTAAAAGTGGTGAATTCACCTTTTTCAAGTCATTTTGGATGGAGCTTGAAGGAATCATATTAAGTGAGATAAGTCACAAAGAGGATGACTATGGGATGGTCTTACTCATGGACAGAAGTGGAGAAATAAGAACAGAAAGGAAAACACAAAATAAAACTTGGATTGGACTTGGTATATTGCATCAAAGGAAAGAACACTGGGGTGGTGGCTTTCAGGTCCTGGCGCATGATGATAGAGGTGGACAGAGGCTGGAGGTGAGCGTGTTTTGCAGAAAACTGAGAAATTTTACACATATATATTGTAAACCATTAACCCCCTCAATAAAATTAAAGAAAAAATTGAAATGTGGCTCTTGTGAGGATCCTATATTCAAAGTGGAGTGGAGGAGGGCAGGTTCTATCTGCTGTTTCCTAGAAGCAGAAGCAGTGCCTGACTGGTAAAACATTACTGCCCAGTGCACTGACGAGCAGTGCTCATTCCTCCACAACCTTAATCTTTATGAGGGACAGCTCTATTTATCCAGTCTTACAAATGCTATCTAAACTTCTCAAAAACTTTGGTTGGTTCCCCAAACAAAATCTAATCCTTAGTTGAGAATACTCATCCCCTCCCAGACTGGTACCAACCCATCCTTTTTGTCTGATCATCTCTAATTTTCCTGCTCCACTCTGTCCTGGCAAAAGGCCTGGCCTGTGACTGGCCAGGTACACAGGCAGGGGCTGTTTGGCAAGCATTTAATGACTAAAGCAACAATTAAAGTTCTCTGGGTTTTGATGAGAGACAACTGCCAGCTGGTCTTACTCATGTGGAATCTAGAGAACTGCCAGCTGGTCTTACTCATGTGGAATCTAGAGAACTGATACACCTGAACTTGGAAAAAGAAAATTAAAGCAGAAGCGAGAAAACTATTTCTAAGACTTGTGAGAACTCTGGTGGTTCTCTTTGGGAGGTGAGAGGGTGGGGGGGGCGCAACATGGGTAGTGAGTGTGGTGTGGAGCTAGACCCTTTCATCTTACAATCGTGTAACCTATTATTAATCACAAATAAAAAAATTTAAAAAATGTTTGGGCTTTAGGATTCTTTTGGTAGTTTCGAATAACTGAAATTGCACATTACCTAAACCAAGGCTTCTTCTTTTTCGTTAGGAATGAGAGAGGACTGGAGGATGAGTAGGCTAATGTGGTTTCATTATTTCCATCCAAGTCACTTTGTCCAACTGTTCAAATGCAACGCAGTCCCCACTATCCAGCATCACCATACCTTCAGAAGCTGCTAAACTTCTTTGTTGCTAAACTCGTCCAAACTAGACAGAGTTTCGTCTTCTGGGGACCCAGAGTGTACACTGCCTCCAGCAGGAATCCGAGCAACGTGCCCCCAGAGCAGGCTTTGTGTCAGACCTGTGCTTCCATCAGCATCTCCTTCTCCTAGATGAGAGCAATTCAAAGGTTCCAGACAGTTGTGAGGTTTGTAAAAAGTGAATTGCTACTATGAATAAAGAGCCTTTGGGAGGTCCTCTAACTCTGTGCATTACTATTCGTTGAAGAGTGTCCCTAGCCCAGCCCTCGGCAATCTGCTTTGTCACAGGGGAGAGGAGGGCAGAGTCTAGTCAGCTGTGTCCTGGGAGGCCAACAACATCTCTGCTATTGGTGGAGGCTAACTGTTTTTGAACCCCACTTATTTGGGGAAAAATACTCCAAAGCTAGGTAACCTATGAGGATATTTCCTGTTGGTGGAAGTCATCTCACATGTAAGGCAGCAGGAGGAACAGCTAGAGATGCTCTGGACCTCCGCCCCAGAGGGCTGATTGGCTGCTCTCATCAGAACATACAGGGTGACCAAGCTACTTGGCAAGAGCGTCAGCCCCCTCTATACCACTCTGGCTACACACTGAGATCTTCCAATCTCCGCAAATTTACCCTTTATCTGATCATGTCTCACTTGTGATTTTCTTTCTTTCTTTCCCTTTTGTTGCCCTTGTTTTATTATTGTTATTATTATTGCTGTTGTTGTTATTGCTGTCATTGTTGGATAGGACAGAGAGAAATGGAGAGAGGAGGGGAAGACAGAGAGGAGGAGATAAAGATAGATACCTGCAGACCTGTTTCACCACTTGTGAAGCGACCCCCCTGCAGGTGGGGAGCTGGGGGCTCGAACCGGTATCTACCTGGTCCTTGCGCTTGGCGCCATGTGTGCTTAACCTGCTGCGCCACCACCTGGGCCCCACTTACGATTTTCTCTCTCTCTCCATTTTATGGTCCAAATTCTATCTTAACCTGTGAATTGAATATAAGGCATTCTGCAGAACTGATCTTTTATATCAGCTTTGAGAGGATGAAAATGGTGTCTCACAGAGCGTGGGAGAGTGCGGGGGTCTTTAAGCTATCCTCCCTCCTTGCTTTTTATGGTTCTACATCTACAGGAGGGAGCGGCCAGATACATTTCAAAATAACCAAGAGCAGAGTCAGGTTAACGCAATTAATTGTAAAACCAGCAGATGTGAATGTGGATATTTAAAGCACTGAGCTAGTGCTGCAGTGAGAGCCGAGTAAATCACAACCTGGTGCTGAGGACTCAGCGTGGCAGGCTCCTTAATTATAGTCAGTGATACTCTAGATAGCGCTCAAGCACAAGGTACTATTATCACTACTACAGACAATGAAAATGTACAAATGGTGCCCCACAGAAAGCCCTCAGGCTGGACCGAATACCCACAATCAAGCTATTCTTAGCTGAACCCTGTTTTGCACCAAACCACTAAGACTATCTGGGATGGAGGAGAGACAGATGCAGCTAAAAGCCCAGAGATGGACAGGGAGGGGCCTGAGTCGCATGCCTGCTCTAATTCATGCTGTGCCCTGTCTGTTCTCCCCTGCATTCTGTGTTTCTTATGATTCCCGGAGGCGAAGGTTATGTGAGGCTTTGACACTGTCCATCCAGTGTGACTTTGCTCAAGCCCTGGGGGCCTTTCACTATGACCTTGCAGATATTTTCCTGCAGGAACAACTCAACGAGTAATAATAACTGTGCCTGAGTGTTAAACAACCAGCATATGCCAGACATTCCTCTGTATTTTCACAGCCCAAGCTCTGAGGAAATTCTCACAACAGTATTAGAAGACACGGAGACTGCAGCTCAGACGATTTCCCTCAGATCTCATGGCTGGAAAGCGGCAAAACTGAGTCTGTGACGCAGCATGGTCTGATGCAAAACTCCATGCTTTTCACCATAGTGCACTGCTTTCTAAACTCAAGATGCTAAGCTCATATGTTAAATGATATGAATTAGCTCAAAGGGAGCGGGAACAAATACCTTACCATGCGTGAGGACATAGGTTCAAGCCCCCACCTGCCATATGTGAGCACTGTGTACAGGGCAAGCTTTACGAGTGGTAGAGTAGTGCTGCGGTGTCTCTCCTCATTTTCTCTCTCTCTCTCTCTCTCCCATTCTTTGTCTCCGTACTTTCTATCTAAAAGGAAAAAAAGAAAGTCCAGTGGCGGTGGAGTCCCGCTAGCACAGAGCCTCAGCACGCGCGTGTGTGCGCGTGTGCGCGCGCGCGCACACACACACACACACACACACACACACACACACACACACACACACGAGGACCAGGAACTTGAATCATAACATGTGCACTCAACCAGGTGTGCCAGTGCCTGACCTCCTTGTTCATATGTATCTATCGGTGCCTTCATTTTCAGATAAAAATGGCCACATTGCAACAAAGCAGCATTGTGAGCTCACTGGACTAGAAAACGCAGCAGCACCTGGGTTCTGCATCAACTCTGATACGGAGACATGACTATAAACAGTCAGCTCAACTCCCACGGGGGCAGATTCTCACCTGATCTTACTTCCCTTTCACAGGAGCTGCACACAATGACGCCATTAACAAAATTTTATTGTGCTGAGTTCAAGTCCTCAGGCTTTGAAAGATGTATGTCATGAACAGGAGGGCTGCTATGCCACTGACCCCACTGTACGCTAAGCTGTGGTCTGGCCTTTCTGCACCACACTCCATAAAGAACATGCACAGATGGTGCTTGCAGTGCTGGCTTTATGACTGTAGGCCACTGAGTCTTATCTGTATCAGGAGGATGGGGACTCCAAAACTTGAGAGTGACTCAGACAGAGAGCACTAGAGGCAGGCAGTGAGCTGGAGAGCCAGGCAGGGAGGGAAGTTAGATGACCGGAGATTTTTATTTTACTGTCTGTATTGCATTGTGCTATTTTAGTTCATGCCTGGAGAGGTCCAGTATGTGCCTGGGCTTAGAAGGCACTCACTAAGTATTTGCCGTAAAATTATAATTTCATGTGAGAAATGAAAAGATTAAATGTCGATCTGTGAAGTGGGTGTTAAGGGGGAATTTTTTTAGACAGGTAAGATTCTAAAGCATCAAGAGAGATTACTATTGAGAAAGGATCTGCTTTTCCCAGCAATATCACATAGGGGACTAACGTATCCAGGGGCTCTTCCTCAAGGTCTTGGTGGCAGAGAAGACTAGCTGATTTTTGCAGTCTCTCTACCCACTTTCATTTGGTCCTCTAAAATTTGCTTAGGGGCAGAAAGCCAGCTCAAACTTTCTAAGCACCTCCTCACACTTATCACAAGGGTGGTGCTTATTATCCCCCTCTGTATAGCCGAGGAAGCTGAAGCTTGTGGAGGAGGTTCATGTGGTAGGAATTTAACTCTGTTGTGTCAGCTCTGAAGTAAGACACTGCCACCTAGTGTTTGCTGCTGTGACCAGCTACAGCTGATCTATCCTCCAAGGTGATACTAGCTGGACTGAAGTATCTTTAGAGAAGAATGTGAGAGGAGCCGGCACAGCACGGAGGCGTGAATCCACAGCTCTAGTAGAGGTGCCTAGGGAACATGCTTCTAGATGCTTGTCCTGCCTTCACTCCATGGTAGACCAGCTCAGTGGATCAGAGGGAACACAGGTAAGGGTAAGGATCCATTTTCGAACATTCAGCTCTGATGTTCTCAGGTGGGGGCTTCCAGTATAGCCTAGGGCACTTCTTCATGGGAAGGGAGAAGGAATTTCAGCAGCAGAAGTGCAGAATGAAGCAGACCATCCTGAAACTTCTTATGTTAGACTGTGAACTCCCTGAAGGCAGGATCTTAACCACTGAATCTTGTGTTGAGCACAAGGGTGCCTGAGGGGCAGTAAATACAGATTTTTCAGCTTTTAGTTAAATAAGTGATATATTTACTTTTAATTTCCCTAGAGGAAGAAAACTAGCCCAAATAAAATAGTGAGTTAACAAGCTGAGAGAGGAAAAATAACAAGCCACCTGTGACATTGAGAAACCAGCCTGGCATCCCCATTAAGTTGTGTTATTCTCTGATTGAACATAAAATATCTCACAGAATGCCAGTCTCCGAGTTACTTGGATACTAAAGTAAGATACGGTGGAGCAAGGCTACTTCATAATTTTGTCTAAGCACTGACAGAAAGCAAGTCATTGTGCCACCGCAGAACAGCAAACACTCCTCTCAGTCAACAACACAAAGCACGGCTCCTCCTCTGACCAGCCTTCCCTTCTCACAACCCAGATTCAGATACCCACTCAGAGTCACCTGCTACCATAGCATTCAATCTAGAGCAAAATCCTGCTCTAGAGCACTGCCCCAAATCCCATGAGCCAATCCCAACCCCATCATGAATTCTTTCTAACACCACTTACTGGAACTTACCATGCAGTTCTCCAGTCTGTGTTTGCTCTTCAAAACCTGTCTACTCAACTACAGCATTGCTTTGGATGGTCTTGAACTGAAGGGCTAAAAGCATTCCCCAAACTCCAAGTGCAGTGGGAAGCCTGTAAGGGTCCCAGATCTGTAAAGGTTGAATGAGTTAGGAGGTGCTCCCTAAAAGAGGACAGGCCTCACACATCAATACCCACTAACACTCACTGAGATCCATCATACACAAGGCCTTCCCCTAAGCACCTCCTCACACTTATCACAAGGGTGGTGCTTATTATCCCCCTCTGTACAGCTGAGGAAGCTGAAGCTTGTGGAGGAGGTTCATGTCCCCAAGGCCAAACAACTGATAATGGCTACAGCCAACATTCAAACTGGTCAATGGATGCCTCAGCTTATGCTGCAGAAAAACAGGGCTGTTAGGGAGAAGGTAGGTTTATGCTCCTTTGTGCTAGGGAAGAGGGAGGGACCACTTCTGGCTACCTAACACTGGGTGTCAGGCGGTAGTGCAGTGGGTTAAGCGCACGTGGTACAAAGCGCAAGGACCAGAGTAAGGATCCCGGTTCGAGCCCTGGGCTCTCCACCTGCAGGGGAGTCGCTTCACAGGCAATGAAGCAGGTCTGCAGGTGTCTATCTTTCTCTCCTCATCTTCCCCTCCTCTCTCCATTTCTCTGTCCTATCTAACAACAACAACTACAACAATAATAAAAAAAAGGTAAAAAATAATGAGTTAAAAAAAACTGACTCCTTCACAACATCCAAGATTTAGAAGCAATCTATGTATCCATCAGCAGATAAATTGGGTAAAAATGATGTGGTAAACATAACATATTCATAACATATTAAAATAGTATATTAAAACAAAAGCAAAAGCAAACCCTTAACTCTAATAACAGACTGATGGCTGACAGAGAGGAATGGGATACAGAACAGTTAAAGGGGGTTGATTGGTTGATGGTAAATGCTGACTGCACATTTGGTGATATATATATATCACAGGGATGCTATGAGGATGAAATAAGCTCATTCATAAAAGTTAGCCCGGTAGACAGTGAGGATAAGATCAGCATCTGGGATAGCTCTACCAACATCATTTAAATATATATATTTTTTTATTGATTTAATTATGACTGACAATCCCACTGGATAAGAGAGGTACAATTCCTACCACCAGAGTTCAATATCCTACCCCCTCCATTGGAGGCTTTCCTGTTCTTTATTCCTCTGAGAGTATGGACCCAGGATCATCATGGGGTGCAGAAGGTGGAAGGTCTAGCTTCTTAATAGCTTCTCCACTGAACATGGGCGTTGGCAGGTTGATCCATACCCCCAGCCTGTCTCTTTCTTTCCCTACAGGGGTAGCTAAATCTTTCTGACTGAATGCATGAATGGATAAAACAATGAATAGGTGGGAGGGCTGGTTGGCACCCAGCTAGGAAAGCCATGCAGAGTGGCAATCCTCCATGAGGCCAGTCTGGCTGCTCTGTTACCAAGATTGACAGCAGCGTGAAGAATGGCATGAAAGGTGGGAAAACATGGCTAGAACCCTTCTTCACAGGTTCCAACCTCTTAGGAGAATCCAAGTTGCTATATACATAAAAAAAAATTGACTCCTCTCCCCATACACTCCTTTGTGCCATGCTGGCTCCCTTTTGGATGACACCTGGTTCCTTATGGAGCAGAGGAGGAAGAAAGAGAAGGAGAGAGAAGAAAGGAGGAGGAAGAGAAGGAGAAAGGCACTTTCTCTAGGATTGGGGGTGGGAGCATGGGAATTTAGTGGTGGATGTGGTGTGGAACTATACTCCATGTAATCTTATGAACCATTATTAAACAATAGTAAAAATTTTGGGAGATGCTCTGATCTGCTCCCACTTCATATCTTATCATCTACTCCAGGTCTGACGTAGCACAGCCAGGTGCAGGCGGGGACCCCTAACATGCACTCTCCACTGACTGGCCCCTCTTTTGGTTCTCTGTAGTTAGATTCCCCAACACAAGCTAACCCTTTTGTCGCAGGCTCTCACACTGTAAGAACTTCCCCTCCAGGCAAGCTTGCTGATGATCACGGGTCAGTACATATCCTCCCCGCTCCATGTGAGGGCCCACAAAAGTAGGAGCCGTGGCTGACTTGGTCACCACCTGGAACCCTGCAGGCACTCAGGGTAGTGAACCAGAGAAGGGAAGGAGGGCTGAGTGGAGGCAGACGTCCAAGGAGAACCAGGACAAGTCCTCTTCGTCCCCCCCCTCCAAACTCTTGCTTCCTAATGCATAATGAGCCCTGCTTTGCTCTTTGATTGACCTGGAACTGAAGACAACAAAGCGAGGAAACAACAACAAAGAACATCTCCACTCAGGGCGGATGTAGGCTAGCGAAAGTGAGCCATCCTCTATGAAGCTTTCTCCTTTAACAAGAGTCTGATCATTCCCTCGTAGATTCACCTTATGAAAAGCAAACCTTCCCCTCTGTTGAATTATCCAAGGTCACACTGAGTCCGATGGGCGAGACAGAAATAAAGTTCACATCAGTGGCTCCCAAGTTGGTGCTTGATCTTTGTCTTAAAGGAATAAAGAGGTGGATATGGTCTGGCCCAACACTGATTTAAGATGTTACTCAAATGTGGACTTTAAGCGCCTGCAACTCCTACATGTTTTCTTGGAGAAATTAAAGTATGGTGAGAGTTACAGGAAAAGGTGTTGTTTTTTGTAGTGAAAAACTACGTAAGTAAAATATGGATTTATAATTAATACTGGAAAAATGATGTGGATTGTGACTTTTCTGAGCTGGCTTACCAGAGTGAGGTGAGGTGACATCTGACTCTGCTAACTGTTCACATTCTCAGTGGGCACAGCAGAGCTAAAAAACTGCTTCTACGAAACACCAATGTCTTTAGCACAGTCTCCTAGGAAGTCACTTATAAATGAACAAGACTGATATAAAATTTCTTAGACCCAGAGTCATACAGTGAACAAGTTCAAATAGAAGCAAGTTCGTAGTCCACTGAGCTGAAGACTAAATGCCAAGCAATTAGATGAGGAAGTAGACTACATAATCTTACAGCAAGTGACTTCTATTGGTTATGGGAAGGAATTTACTCTCAGAAAGTTCCTAATAACTAAGACTTTTTTGTCTTGGAACAGAGTCAGAGTAACTCAGTATAGGAGAGAGCTAGGAACTTGGAGATGGGGGGGGGGGGGTAAGGGGAAGACAGGTCAAGTTCTTAAGCCACCTCCTATCCTAGAATCTCTGAAACATCAGAAAAAAGACTATCTCTGTGTATATGATTAACGGATGGAGTTTGAATGTCTCTCTTAAATATTTAGGACTTATCTCTCCTATCCTGATTTTCCTATTGTCCAGCATGCAGGGTATGATGGCATTTCAGTCATGATGTAAGGTGGCAGCAAATCATGTCAGGAGCAGCTTTGGGCACCCCATGGCTTTTCATCTCGAGAGCGTCATTTCCCCTGTTCTTGACTGAATCTCTCATTATATTGTTCATTAAGGTCCCTAAGCACACAAAATTCTAATGTTGCTGTCCACACAAGAAAATGATCTAATGACACATTTTTTCAGGCTGGTCTCCTTGCATTAGGCAATGGATGACTGCACAAATACATGGATGTCATCTAGAAAAGGACCATCTCTTTGTTTTAAGCAAAAGAAAAACATTTATTTAAAAACAGACCAAACATCCTTGCTTAAGTAGAAAGGACAATCTGGGAGTGAAGGACAATGTGCACCAACAAAGACCACTCACAATTTTCCAAATTGCCTTATTCCTAGCAATGTGGGGAGCGACACTAGTCTTGAATGCCTACAAACAAATGTATAAAGACAGCATATCTCTACACCAGCAACCGAAACTTGATTGAATTTTCATCACAATAAGCAAGAGAGTGGCATCAATTTTAGTAAGTGGGAAACTTGACTTGTTTCCATAGGTTAGTTGCAATCATTCTGTCTTTCATTTCCCTTAGCCTTCAAATTTCGATGCCCTTTGCTGTCTCCCTCTTTTGCCAACAGGTGCCTTAGACACTGGTAGAATGGCTGACTGGCTCCAAAAGCAGTGACTCCTGGATGTACTGGGAGTGGCGGGAGGTGGGACAGCCTGCAGGAAGCATGCTTTCCCTCCAGGCAACGGAGACACGCCCTCCAGATCTGCTCCTCTGAGCCAGCCCAGCAAACACACACAGAGCAAAGACCAGATGTCTGGAGGGAACAGGCCTTGAGCTGCCCGCCTTGGAATCTGCAATAGTTCTCCCTACAGATTATTTGAGTAGCTTGTTGCTCATGATGATTCAAACTGAGAACAAGAGGCTCTCCTCATCTACAAGTGGGTTACATAAGAGTCACAGCAGAGAAATACTTCAGTCTATTATGTTGGAGCTGAAAACCTTACACTGAAATAATGTACAGCGGGGATGAGACTGACACCATAGAAATAAATACATGGCAATACAGACAACCCAGACCTGGTACAGAAAACTTTAATCACCACATGTAAAAACAACATATTCAGGTATCAGGAATGGCTCCAAATGCTTTATCACAATCACAACAGTTTAGAAAAGAAATGTTGTGCCAATACCAGACCTTCCTGTTTACAACCACAAGGTTTATGAAAATGTTTCTCTTATAAACATAACTTTTCTTTTTCCCATTTTATTGAGGGGGGGCATAATAAAGACTTTTTTTTAACTCACGAGACCAAGGTAGCCAGCGTGGGAGAAAAAAAAAAATCACTCCCAGTTATCTGTTACTCAACGTGGAATTTTAAAAATAATTTATTCACTAATCTAAAATGACCTCTCTCCCTACTGTATCCGGAAATGGTTGAGCTCAGTTTCATTTCTACTGGTTGTGATTCTTAATCTATTGATCAGAATAAAGAAACATCATTTTAAGATCAACTAAGTCTGTTATAACATTTAGAAAAAAAAAATAATCAAGACCAGTTCTTCCTTACCAAAGGGCAGTTGGCAGCACATTCTCAGACAAGAGTAACACTATTTAAAAAAAAAAAAAACTGCAGGCAGGGGTAGATAGCATAATGGTTATACAAAGAGATTCTCTTGCCTAAGGCTCCAAAGTCCCAGGTTCAATCCCCTACACCACCATAAGCCAGAGCTCAGTAGTGCTCTGGTTAAAAAAAAAAAAAAATTCTACGGCAGTACAGTCAACACTATGTTCTACTTGCTACAGAGCCACCTAGCTTATTTAAGAGTCTTGTGAATCTTACCTCTGGGCTCTGAGTCACCTTGAGATAGAATCTGTACTTTTCTAGAATCTGTACTTGTCTAAAAGAAAAACAGTCCTCAAAGGTTAAAACAGTTATTTCATCCTAGTGTTGGTGGAAGAGACATTGTGCTAAACTGGAAAATAGTCATGTTGTTTTGATGACTTTTTTTATATCTAAATACCAGGATCTGAATAAGCAATTTCTCTAGCATTTTTGTTGTTGTTATTGTTTTGATGAACAGAGCACTGGTGTGCTGGGCTACCTCTCACACAACAGTCCTAGTCATCCTCCCTCTAGCTGGTTTCACTATGATCCCGCCACATTGTCTCCAAACATTTATACAGCTTCATCTAAACTAGCTCTTAGCCTGCACATTTGAGTAGTCAGAAACTATCTGTTGCTTGGTTTCAAATGACCACACCTGCAATTTACTTTGTGCTTCCAACTGCACTATTACATGTATTCTGAGTTACGACACAAATCTGGGCACACAGAGCAGCTGAAGAATAACCACACCAAATCTTGCTCTCTACTCTACACAACTGCTATTTCTTGAAGTCTTCCCGATTCATATGACTTAAGTGAGCAATGCAGGAATGGACATTTATTAAATTTTTCCTTGAGGAGTTGTATTTTGTTCACAACTTTTTAGCAAACGCCTGATCAAGATAGTGAAGAGAGAAATCAGGATTAAACTGAGTTGTGAAAGTCTAGAGTAAGTGAGAAAATGGTTGTCTGGGAAAGGCTTGACACAAATATTCCCCCTTCTATGCAGAATCATGGCAAATTACGGTTGGAAAAACAACAGTCATATGGCCAAATCCCCCATCTGATGCCTGAAGTCTACATAGCATTTCTGCCTAGTTGTTGTCCAGCCTCAGCTAGAGTATCTTTAGCATCAGGAATCTGTTCCACTTAGAACAAAACAGCTAGACAGGTGGAATAGGTAAACAAACTTTCATTAAACATTACTATGAATTCAATCTAACATTTCAAACTGCTATTTAAACGAATAACTGCTATTTAAGCGAATAAATCAGATCTGTTTTGAGTTCTCTGTAGTACTGTTCTCATGCTTTCTAAAATTATTCAAAATCGGGAGACACATGAATTTCATAAACATTGTTGAATAGCTGTATGTGGTGGTGGAGCAGACACAGGGAAAAAAGTGTTTTTCATAATAAATAAAAGTTCCATTTTGAAATGCAATAAACACCTTGTGCTGCAATTCCCACTACAAGAATTTAAAAGCCCTGGTAGGTGAGTTGCAAACTAATAAGTCTTCAGAAGTTGCCAATTCAAATGTAGGAGATAGGAAAGAATGACAGGAGAGGGGCTGGGTGGTGGCACACCTGGTTGAGCACACACATTATAGTGCACAAGGATCCAGGTTCAAACCCCTGGTCCCTACCTGCAGGGGGAAAGCTTCATAAGTAGTGAAGCAATGTTGCAGGCCTCCCTCTATCTACCCTCTCAACTTCTCTCTGTCTCTATCCAAAAAAAAAAAAAAAAAAAAAAAAAAAAAGACAGGAGAGAGCCTGAGCCTGCAACCTGCAATCCTACTGCAGTTGTAAACAGGGCACCATACCTTGATTTTCTCCTTCTGGCTTGTTTGGCAAAACTGTAAAAAATGTTCTTATTTCTGACTTCTCTCAAGGCACTCAGACTGCTTCAAATGATCAGCAAAGCATTGTACTGATTAGTAGACAAGAATATCAGAATTCAGTTTACAAAGGATCAATTCTAAGACGGGACACATTTATGCCTATGTTTTCAGTTCTGAACGTATCTATTTACACTGAAGACATTTCCTCTAACAGCATACATGGAAACTTCATGGACTCAGCAGAATCATGTTAACTGAGATTCAGTCGACTCAGTGATTTTATCTACTATCCCATGGATTAAAATGGCAAAGATATCCATCTTTTACAAACAACACTGAGTAACGGACAAAAACGAAACAACATAAAGACCAACCTTAAAGTCAGTATGTCTTTTTATATGGAGGTCACTTTTTTTTTCTTATCTGTTTCAAAAGTATCAGATAATTTAACATTGAGTGGCTAGATGACAGGAGAGCAAATCTTCCTGCAAAAAAGAATAAAATGTCCTTGACCACCAGGATTTGGAAAAAGGCTCAGTGAAAGTCTATTAAGTACTCTGGATAGATTTGGTTGGCATCAAACACCACAAAGATCTTTGGGTTCCAGGTGTCATCCACACAGCTGTCGTATAAGTTCACATAGCTCCCATCTTTGGAAGGAGGTCGCATGTATTTGGAGTCTCCGTTTATGTAATCTCCAATTAGCACTCGAGCGAGAAACATAGATTTATATGTTCTACACAGATGCCGCTGTTGCAAGCTTACACCATGAATCTGGAATGTGTTCCCATGCTTTATGTCATCTTTGCAGAAGCGACTAGAATAAGCAGCGTCTCTAGCAAAATAGGTTCCTTAAACAAAGAGGACCAAAAAAACAAAACAAAACAAAACAAAAGCCAAGATTACTCCGAAGAATATATGAAACACAGCCATAAACACTGTGATTACTAGGGGAATAGACACGTGTGTAACAAAAGTAGGTTGGAATTTCCTCATCTGTAGACCCTTAAGAAGGGTTTCGGAATAGCTGTGACACAGGTTGGCAAAGGGAGAGACTGTTGAGTCCAGATCAGCCCATGCCACCAGCACTATCCCCTAGTTCCACCAGCTTTCAAAAGAATGCCTACAGAGAAATCCAGTATGTAAGACTAACACAAAGTATCTTCTATGAATCCCAGTGTGACAGAACCTGAGTTTGACCTGCTTGGGCCTGAGTCCCATTTCTCTTTTCTTCCACCACTGTCCTCCTCCTCTTGTCTAGCAGTCACGGGAGCCCTGATGCCACAGTGGTCTACTGGGCTACCATGCTGGTCTCTCACACCCCAGAAACCACATGCCTATGATACTGAGTGACTCAGTATTCAAAGGAGAACAGAACCCTAAACCCAGGGAAAGCTTTCCAGAGGGAGTGCAGTGCTATTAATAACTGAGGATTCCAAAAGAACCATCTGACTGGTTCATTGCTGAATATGAAAACTCAGTGAAGCATCATCCAACTCCTCTGAAATGGCAGGCCTGGGAGACTGACAGAATTAACGGAATACTTATGTTGGAAATCTGTGGCAACCAACTGAAGAACCTCATATAACCCAGTACTGATGGAATTTATGTAATACGAATGAACTTTCTAACAACTATTTTAAAATTCAATTTTTTTTTTTAAGGCAGCACATCCTGATGCTGAAGGGTAGTCAGTATTCCTGCTGGAGGTGAAATACAAAGCAAAGACTAGAAAAATAAATATCTGGCCCTTACTTTTTTCTCTCATTTTGCTCCTTCATTTGCTTAAGAGTGTGCATAAACTGGAGAACTCAGACTTTTCCAAGATTAGAAAAAATGTACGGGCTTCTCTCATTCCTCATTGTCCATCAATATTCTTATCTATCAATTTCTAGAGGAAAGAAGAGTCACTGCCTGCAACTGTACACAGAGTAATTTCTTTTATATTTCCTTATATTTAGGGGCACAATACAGTCTAATGCATATGTTTATTCATGAAAAGGACTCACACAGATATTAAGTGAAATGCAAAACTCAGCTAGCATGAACAAGATGCCCCTTATGAATGACTGGGACTTAGAAAGTTATTTAACCTGGTATATGTGTAAAATGACCAATGTCTACCCTGTACATGTAGGAAGTAGCTTGTCCATGGTCTGGAAACTCAGAGAATAGTTTATCAGAGACCTAGTACAGTCCTTGTCAACTGAATGTCTACCCTGTACATGTAGGAAGTAGCTTGTCCATGGTCTGGAAACTCAGAGAATAGTTTATCAGAGACCTAGTACAGTCATTGTCAACTGAATGACTAACAAACCCCTGGAAATACAGAAAAGTGAGTTATCTCTAAAGAGAAGAGATCCTTTTCGAGGACCCAAATTAAACTGGAATTCTAACAATCACCTTTTCCAAAGAGAGCACCATGTATGCCATTTATTCTCCAATCAAAGTTATGAATGCAAATGGCTTCTACAAATTCACTGCTGGTACCATGGAACAGCATTTGTTCATTAATCTGAGGCACACCTCTTTTTTTCTTGAGCTGAGCCTTTTTCCTAAAAATAAAACACATATAGACACAAAGTAGAAATTTCTTAATTTTTCAAGGAATAATGTTCACTAGAAAGGGTAAAACAGAAAATATTGCAACATAAATCAAAACTAGAAAAAAGCATCTCTAGAAAAGAAATGTTCTTGAATACTCTTGCAAAGGAAATTATCTTATAAAAATACTGGCTAGAATTGAGACCAAAAACTATAAATAATCCCCAAACTATATTTCTTCACAGTAAAGGTAATTGATTTCTTAAGCCAGCCAAGCTTCAGAGATGCCTACAAATGACACATGTGTGCGCACGTGCGCGCACACACACACAATAATAATAGGAATAAATAAAAGATACAAAGTCCAGAGTCTTGAATAGTGGTCACTATATCTAAATATCTCCTTTTTTCTCCAGAGGATATTTTCTCCAGTAAATACTGGTTAGATTCAACTTCTGGACTCAGGGCTGGAAAGGACATTAAATCATCCTGTCCATACCCAATGGACAAATATTCAAATGCATAAAAAAGATTTTCACTATAGGAATGATCTTAATAGTAAAAACAAACAAATTGAAAACCGCCTAAAATCCTTTCATAGAATTAGCTATATATTTATATATGAAAAGTTAAACATAATGAACTAGATCTACATATAGTAGCACATAATTTCTTTAAAATATTGAATGGATAAGGAATATTACAAAAATATCTAACTTTGATACTGCTGAGCACTGTGTAAATATGGATGCAAAGGGAGCAAAAAATACAAGACATGAACAAAAAGGCATCACACCAGCCTCAGGAAGAAAGGAACAAGAAAAGGACAAGGATGGGCAAACACTACACCTTTATCTATCATGCTTTGCATCTTCACATGTATCCGTAAACTACTGCAAAATATATACCTGACAGCAGAAGTACACTAGAGTTTGCAGTGAGTACCCCCCTAACACTTCCTCTCCACTGTTCCAAGCTTTGGGTTCATGATTGTTCAACAATTTGTTTGGCTTCGTATGTTAACTCTCTTTTCAGTCACCAGGTTCCAGATGTCATCAGGATGCCGGCCAGGCTTCCCTGGACTGAAAACCCCACCAATGTGTCCTGGAGCTCCGCTTCCTCAGAGACCCACCCTACTAGGGAAAGAGAGAGGCAGACTGGGAGTATGGACCGGCCAGTCAACGCCCATATTCAGCGGGGAAGCAATTATAGAAGCCAGACCTTCTACCTTCTGCAACCCACAATGACCCTGGGTCCATGCTCCCAGAGGGATAGAGAATGGGAAAGCTATCAGGGGAGGGAGTGGGATATGGAGATTGGGTGGTGGGAATTGTGTGGAATTGTACCCCTCCTACCCTATGGTTTTGTTAATCCCTTCTTAAAAAAAAACGTGTGCACGCGCACGCACACACACACACACACACACACACACACACACAGACAAAGAGAATGTGACAAATATTAAAATGTTAACTCTGGTTGGTATATGTGTGTCTGCAAAGTATAATATGTTTTTATTCTCAATTGGAAATGAAAAAAGAAGCCCCCTCAACATATATATCTGATAGAAATCTATTTAACACTTGTTTTACTTCGTTCATTCATCCAGTAGTCAAGTGCTCATTAAATTACAAGACAGAAAAATCTTTTTTGTGATCAGTTGTGAGAATTAGATAGCACAATCACAACCACCTCAACACTGAGCTAAAACTTCCGTTTTTGTTACCTCTACTGACTGGTCTTACTCTCTTCTCAGCAGAAAACAATTCAAATCACTCTCACACAAAACTACTCTGTAAAGATCCAAAAATAAGTAAGAACACCAATCTAGGCTTTCTTCTCTAGGTTCAACACACACCATTCCTCATACAGCATGGGTTCCAGGCTTTTCTTTTTCCCATCCTGGGACAACCTTTAGTTGGCAAGAGTCTGCAGAATATCTTCTAGAATATATTAGCTAATGGAGAAGAGAAACAGTCCAACAGATAGCACTGGTGACACTGCAACATTACCAGCTTCATTGTGTAGCTGAGGCATCACACTGCTGACTTACATTTAAGTTTGCAGTTATTATAACTCCCAGGAATTTATCAAACCTCTCTTAGTTTACCTTATTTGTACAATTAATTTATAAATTTAATACAGTAGACTTCAATTAAGTACTATCTTGCTTAGTAGTTTTAAAGTACAGAGTCAATAAACATGCAGTTTAGTGACTATGTGATAGAAATGGAGATTTGCACTGAAATGATGAGAGAAATGAAAATGTAGACGTAGTCTTTCTTAAGAGTTACTTAGAAATATCTATCTAAACTTAAATGCATGCTTTTATCTGTTGGTGATAGTCTTATTAGATCATTAAGCACGGCATAAAAGAGGTGTACATTAAACAAACTTACTTTAGGAAAAGTCCATTCTTTGACTAAAAGAAAATTAAACTCACTCAAGACCTTTACATACTAGCTTTTCTTTCTTTTCTTTTCTTTCTTTCTTTCTCTCTCTCTCTTTTTTACAATGCATAGTTATTGCTATTCTAACTATGAAATATTTTTTAAAGGTAGTAATAGTTGTTTTGATTCATTGCTTCAATCTTATAAGGTCTTTGTGACTCCTGACTCACTCATATAACAAGTAAGTCACCCCATTCTACTTCTGAAGCTTTCATAACCGTGAGTCATCAGTCAAATTCCTGATAAAAATGAGGAACAGTTCAAGAGGAGTTTCGCTTTGCAAAAGACTTTTAACCAGGTATTCCTTTTTCTCTTTGCACGCTCTCAGGTACACTGCTCCCTCTGCTTCCCATCATAGGAGCCTTTGTCACCAACTTAGCAGGAGTCAAAACACAGTGTAAATATCCAAAACTGCCTCTGAGCACCAACCGTGCTATTTCCAATCTCCTTACTCCTCTTTAGGAGCCTCTCTCCATCAAAGTGCTCCGCCTCTCTCTATTAACTTTTTAAACTCTGTACTGTGTATTTCAAAAGGAAGCAGCCTTTAAAAGTTCTCACGGTAAGAAATATAGAACTGATGAATGTCAGACTATGTTGTAGTAGGCCTTTTAAAATATATACAAATATCAATTATTGTGTTGTATAACTAAAACTAACATAATGTCACTTAGATCTCAATAAAAATATGTGGAAAAAAAGTATTCTCTTTGGACTATTTTGGTCCAGGTCATCAAATATGTCTGCCTCAGCTTAGGAACATTATAGGAACAACTTCCTAAATTGATGCCCTAATTAATTATTTTTACCAGAGCACTGCTCAGCTCTGGCTTCTGGTGATGCTCAGTATTGAACCTGGAACCTTTGGTGTCTTAGGCATGAAAGTTTTTACATAGCCACTATGCTATTTTGCCAGCCTTGGTGTCCTGTTTCTGTCACCCTTTCAAACCAGTTTCTCCCCACACTACCAAGAATATTCAAAACCCCTTTAACCAAACAATAGTAAATTATTTTTCTAAAATGCAAATCATATCCCTCATTCTCTTCCTTTTAGTCTTATAATGACTTTCCATTATCTCAGAGAAATAATATTGATTCCCTTAGTGTGGTTGACAAGGCTTTGCATGAGCCAGCTGCTGCCTTCACTCTGAAATCAACTCTGGCCCAGTCTAACTCAAGGAAGCCCACTGATGAAAAATCACACAGCCACCCCACATCCCAACTGTTCTACTAAAAACTCACTATCTCTTGACTATTCTCATAGCTTCTTCTCACTATTCTCACCTCATCATCCTCATTTTCACTTCTATTTTAATAAATTCTCCATGTTTGGTGTTATCTCTTGTATCCAGACTTTCGCCCATTTTGCTTTTGATGTCTGGGACGCCCTCCCTGTCTCTTACCTGCATCTAGCTGAAATGACAACTGCTTTCAGAAATGTTTCTTGATAATCCCCACCCTCATCACATGCCTTATTTTGTCAGCAAGGGCAAACAGGTGCCCTAGAGGGTGCCCTGTGCTTGCCCCTGCACTTTGTGGTGTGACAACCTGATTCTTTATCTAAGCTATGGTCCTGTCCACTGTCATGAATTTCAAGTGCTAGGAACAATGCCTGCCATAGTAGGGGCTAAAATGCTCCTGCTGGGAAGCCACAATGGCCAAGGCAACATGTAAAGTGATGCCTGAGGTGGGCCTTACTCCCTATACAGTGAGTCACTGATTATGTGAGAATGAGATTGACTCCACTATTTTAGTTCTCCAGGGAGATGTGAAAATGACAGGCTGTCTTTACAATGAACCACCACCCCCCACTTTTTTCACTGTCACAGTAGGTGGCAGCTTCATTTGCCATCACAGATTTCTATAAATTGACATAACATCAAATCATGAAAGGCGTCACCAGCATGAAACTTTTCCCAGTGAAATTCTTAGTATAAAGTGTTGAGGGTTAAAGTGTCACTGATATATGTGTGTGTGTGTGTGTGTGTGTGTGTGTGTGTGTGTGTATTTACCATTAGGGTTTCATTAAGGTCTCAAATTGAGAGGAACCAACATGAACCAACATAAGCTGATTGAGAACAATGAGTAAAGTTTTCACCTAACCAACCATTCTAGAAAAATTTACATCACTCACTGTGAGAATAAAATCAAAACAGAATAAGGCTACCATCTTCTTCTCCAACAGAATCATCTAAATAAGAACTGAACAGAACCTTCTAAATGCACCAAAACTCAATTACTGTCAGAAAAAAAGTTCATTTGATCCAAATATGCAAAATTATAAAAAAATAATGCTGAGTGGCTGGATGGTGGTGCACCTGGTTGAGTACATGTTATAATGCACCAATGCACAAGGACCTGGTTCAAGGCCCTGGTCCCCATCGCAAGGAGGAAGCTTCATGAGCAGTGTTGCAGGTGTCTCTCTCTCTCCCTTCTTATCTGTCTCTCCCGCTCAGTTTCTCTTGCTTTCTACCCAATAAATAATAAATAGATAAAATCATTAAAATATCATCTGAAAACACTTATTTACCACAAACTATTATGTGAATAAAAGTTTGAATATACTTGGCCCATTTTATCTACGTTACCCCCCAAAAAATGAAAGAATTCCATGAAATAAAAAAGAACATAAACAAAAATCAGCCAGTTTTCAAGTACGTAAAAATTAAGTGAATTAAGGTCTGGAATTTGCTTTAACATTTGTAACAGGGTCAACAAAACAGCTCACTTGAATAATGCACAGCTTTGCACACAAGTGTGTGACCAAGCTCCCACTTCGCTGAAAGCTGTCCTTCCTCCCTTCCTTCCTTCCTTCCTTCCTTCCTTCCTTCCTTCCTTCCTTCCTTCCTTCCTTTCCAGTGAAGTCAGAGATGACAAAACAAGCAGACAAACAAAAAAGTTATAGCAATAATGACAGGTCCTATATTGTAACTCATGACAGAGATTAAATCAGGATGACGGATGTTATTTTTCATTATTTCAAGATGTTCTGAATAGTAAAGTCTGATAATCTAAAAAAGCTAGAAGTAAAATCTCATGCACAAATCTAATATTTCAGAATACTACTTTAAATAGTACTTCTTATTTTTAAAAAATAGCAAAATATTTGGCCAGTACATTTAGGTTTAAAGGAGTGTGCTTTATCTTCAGGATAAGGGTTCACTGAGCAGTCTAATGGACCGCTTCCAACCCACAGTGAGCAATGAATTCGTCTTTTGGTCTACTACATAAACTCTGTACTAAGCAGGAAATCTGAAGTTGTGTTTTAAAATGACCTTCAAAATTAAACAAGCAAGTGACAAAAGGCAAGATAAGTGCAATTTTTGTTTTTAAAGAGGAGCCAGGAGATGGCTCACCTGGTAGAGTGCATTTTTTCCATTACAGAGTACCTAGGTTCAAGTCCCTGGCACCACATAGCTGCACCTGCACTAAGGAAAGTTTCATCAACAGTGGAGTGGTGCTGTGGTATCTTTCCTCTCTCTCTCCCCCATTCTTCTGTGCCACTATCTGAAATAAAAAGAGAAAAAAAAAATCTATCTGGAGAAATTGTGGAATCACACAATTTGCCCGAGGCTCAGCAGGCAAAAAGAGAGAGAGAGAGAGAGAGAGAGAGAGAGAGAGAGAGTTCAAACGTATGATGCTTAAAGAGTCCAACTCAACAAAAAACATAGTCATAATCTCAAAACTAAAGTGTTCCCCCAAATTCCTTTGCAATGCAGATTAATTCTCTTCCTTTCTTTTCTTTCCTTTTTCTTTTTTCCCCCCAGTGGAAATTTTAGCCACAGACAAGTACTAAAAAGAGTTTGACCTCTAACATGAGGGAAATAACATAATCATTACGCAAAAGACTTTCATGCCTGAAGCTCTTAGTTCCCAAAATCTAACCCAGGTACTACCTGCCATAGACCACAGCTGAGCAATGCTCTGATAAACAAGAACAACAACAAAAGAAGAAGAGAGAGAGACAGAGAGAAACAGAAAAAAAAATACAGTGCTATAAGCAGAATCTGGATTTACTTTACAGAGTATCACTTTTTCACCCTCTGAGATGAGGTCCAAATATGCCAAAAGAAAGCACATGACCCAGTATCGCACCACTGAAAAGTAATGCAGTTAAACATTTGTGCATCATTTATGCCAAGGAGAAGGTTCAGACTGGAAACTGTCTCACCTGCAAAAGAACTCCCACAAGTCTAGGTTCTGAATTCTCTGAATTCTTTTAATTCTGTTGCGATCCATTGTTTTCCCAAAGAGACCAGCAACTTCATTATATTCGTGTGTTTGATGGTGCAAAGGGATAAGCTGAAAGAAGAAAAGTGTGCATAGTTGATGGGGTTTTTTTTTCCATCTATTTCCCAGCACAACTCATCAGCTCTACTCTCACCTGATAGGGCACTTCAGTATTCACATTCTCCCAGTGTGGGGGCATGGGAATAGCCTCGTTTTCACAGATGTAGCTGCAAACAGGGAAAGACAGAACAAAATATCAGCAGCTGATCATAATTGTTTTCAATGGTATAATTCTTTTTCTCAAACATGGAGTTTTCTTTCTTATTTATTTATTTATTTTTATTATATTTATTTTTTTATTGGATAGAAACAGCCAGAAATTGAGAGGGAAGGGGGAGGTAGAGAGAGAGAGAGAAACAGAGAGACGCCTGCAACCCTGCTTCACCACTTGTGATGCTTTCTCCTGTAGGCGGGGACTAGAGTCTCGAACCCAGGTCCTTGCACATTGTAACACGTGTGCTCAACCAAGTGTGCCATCACCTGTCCCCGAATATGGAGATTTCATATGCTGTGAAAATGCAATTAAGTACATTTTCTGAGTTTCTTTTATCTTAAAATGTATTGTCTTCTGTGTGTTATTTTCTAGTGTTCAATTGAAAACTTTCATGGTATCCACATCTATGTAAAGCTGGAATTTCAAAAAAAGTTATTTAATTTGGCTTTGTTTTTCTGAAATTTCTAGGAAACAATGGGTCTACATCAAATTAAACAGCCAGACAGTAAAAGAGACCACCACAAAAATGATTAGGAAACTTACTACTGGGAGTCAGGCTGTAGCGCAGCGGGTTAAGCGCAGGTGGCGCAAAGCACAAGGACTGGCAAAAGGATCCCGGTTTGAACCCCAGCTCCCCACCTGCAGGGGAGTCGCTTCACAGGCGGTGAAGCAGGTCTGCAGGTGTCTATCTTTCTCTCCTCCTCTCTGTCTTCCCCTCCTCTCTCCATTTCTCTCTGTTCTATTCCAACAATGACAACAACAATAATAACTACAACAATAAAACAACAAGGGCAACAAAAGGGAATAAATAAATAAAATAAATATAAAAAAAACAAAAGGAAACTTACTACTGACTTGGAAAAGATATTTGCACATCATAAACCCCAACAAGTTAGTGCCTAAGATCTTTAAAGAACTCAATACCAAAGCAAAAAATGCTATTGGGGAAAACAATGACAAAAGATATTAACAGTCACTTCTTCAAAGAAGAAATCCAGGTGGTCCATAGACACATGAAAAATGCTCATCTGGCTGGGAAAGTTGTAGTATGTATACATAATGGAATGATATTTAGCTATTAAAAATGGTGACTTCACTTTCTTCATCCTCATCTTGGATGGAGGTTGAAGGAATCACATTAAGTGAGATAAGTCGGAAAGAGAAGTATGAATATGAGATGATCTCACTCATACACCAACCTGATTTCCCTGAGCAGACAACCTCACCAATGTGTCCTGGAACCCCACCTCCCCAGAGCCCTACCCCACTATGGAAAGATAGAAACAGGCTGGGGGTATGGATCAACCTATGAATGCCCATGTTCAGCAGAGAAGCAATTATAGAAGTCAGACCTTCCAACTTCTGCATCCCTAGAGATCTTTGGTCCATACTCTTTCTAATGGAGGGGATGGATATGGCACACTGGTAGTAGAAATTATATCTTACAATCTTGTTGACCATTATTAAATCACTAAAAATAATTTAGAAAAGAAGCTGAAAAATAAGAAAACACAAAGCAGAACTTGGACTTGATTTGTTGTATGACATCAAAGTAAAAGACTCTGGGGTGATGGGAGGGTTCAGGTCCTATAACATGATAGCAGAGAAGACCTAGCGGGGGTTAAATTGTTATGTGGAAAATTGAGATATGTTACACATGTACAAACCACTATATTTTACTGCTGACTGTAAACCATTAATACCTCCCAAAAGAAAAAAATAACATTAAAAAATGTTCATTAAATGTTGATAGGAAAAAGTGCTGGTGAGGATGCACAGAAAGAACTTTTTTATACTATTGGTGAAAATATAAATTTCAGCTTCCACAGAAGACAGCAAGACTTGTAATAAATAAATAAATAAAGGAGGTTCAGAAAGATAGGTTGGACCAAGATACTTAAAGCCAATAATATACACAAAAGGACAGGAGCTTCTACTAATCACTATTTTCATATCGGTTAAAACACACTTTCAGTAAAAAAAAAAAAAAAAAAAAAGGTAATATGGATCAATAGATCAATCCACCAAGAAGATGCAACAATAATTAATATATATGCACCCAAAATGAGGAATGGGGTGCATTCAAATATATAATCAAATGCTAACTGACCTCAAGGGATACAGTGAAAGTTTCACAAGAACAGGGGATTGTCACATAACACTTATGGAAAAGGCAGATTATCTGGATAAAAAGGAAAAAAAAATCAACAATGAAATCTGAGCCTTGCATAAAGTCATACAGGAGAAGAGTTTGACCTCTAACATGAAGGAGGTAGTACATTAATACATTACATAGAAACTTCCACATTCTTCTCAAGTGGATATTCTCCAGGATTGACCATATGTTGGGATACAGAAAATCTTAATAAATATGTGAAGATTTATTAAGAAATCATGAGTGTCTTCTGTGATCACAGTGGTATGAGGCTAAAAATCAGGTCAGAAAAAGATAATCTCAAACATGTGGAAATGGAACAAGATAACTCTGAATAACATTTGGGTCAATGAAGAAAGTAAAGAGAAGGAGAAGTTGCAGATACAACCTATGGTTGGTGCTGCACCACACGTGGTCCTTCTTCAAACTCTAGGTAGGTGGTAAGCTACCCAGGGCTTCTCAAAAGACTAGATTTAAGTCTCTGAGTAATTCACTGGTGCTGCATCAGAGACTTTGAGTCAATTATACAGGAGGTGAACAACTTTTGCAATGAAAAATACAAGGCACTGATCAAAGAACTAAACAAAGACACAGAGAAGTGGAGGGCTATCTCATATTCGTGGATTAAAAGGATGTGGTTAAAATGGTCCTCTTACCTAAAGCAATGAACAGTCTCCATGTAATCCCTATTTAAAATCCCAATAGGATATTAAAAAGGATATAAAAGTATTCCAAAATTTGTGTGGAACCAAAAAAGAGCACATATATTCATAGAAATTCTGAGATAAAAAAAAATTGGATATATCATGGTCCTTGACCTCCAACTATTACTATACTTGCCAAACTCAACAACAAGAAAACAAATGACCCTGTCCAAAAATGGGGAGAGGACATGGACAGAATATTCACCACAGAAGAGATCCAAAAGGCTGAGAAACATGAAAAAATGCTCCAAGTCTTTGATTGTCAGAGAAATGCAAATAAAGACAACAATGAGATACCACTTTACTCCTGTGAGAATGTCATACATCAGAAAAGTTAACAGTAGCAAATGCTAGAGAGGTGTGGGGTCAAAGAACCCTCCTGCACTGCTGGTGGGAATGTCAATTGGTCCAACCTCTGTGGAGAACAGTCTGGAGAACTCTCAGAAGGCTGGAAATGGACCTACCCTATGATCCTGCAAGTCTTCTCCTGGGGATCTATCCTAAGGAACCCAACATACCCATCCAAAAAGATCTGTGTACACATATGTTTTTAGCAGCACAATTTGTAATAGCCAAAACCTGGAAGCAACTCAGGTGTCCAACAACAGATGAGTGGCTGAGCAAGTTGTGGTATATGGAATACACAATGGAATACTACTCAGCTATAAAAAAAAAAACGGTGACTTCACTGTTTTCAGCCCATCTTGGATGGCGTTTGAAAAATTCATGTTAAGTAAAATAAGTCAAAAACAGAAGGATGAATATGGGATGATCTCACTCTCAGTCAGAAGTTGAAAAATAAGATCAGAAAAGAAAGCACAAGTAGAACCTGAACTGGAATTGGCATACTACACCAAAGAAAAAGACTCTGGGGTGGGGGTGGGGAAGAATACAGGTCCAAAAAGGGTGACAGAGGACCTAGTGGGGGGTTGTATTATTATATGGAAAACTGGGAAATGTTATGCATGTACAAATTATTGTATTTACTGTTGAATGTAAAACATTAATTCCCCAATAAAGAAATTTAAAAATATATATCAACAACAACAAAAAATGGTGACTTCACCATTTTCAGCTGATCCTAATGGACCCTGAACAAATCATGTTAAGTGAAATAAGTCAGAAACAGAAGGATGAATATGGGATGATCTCACTCTCAGACAGAAGTTGAAAAACAAGATCAGAAGAGAAAATACAAGTAGAACCTGAATTGGAATTGGCGTATTGCACCAAAGTAAAAGACTCTGGGGTGGGTGTAGGGAAGAATACAGGTCCAAAAAGGGTGACAGAGGACCTAGTGGGAGTTGTATTGTTATATGGAAAACTGGGAAATGTTATGCATGTACAAACTATTGTATTTACTGTCAAATGCAAAATATTAATTTCCCAATAAAGAAAAAAAATACCTTACTCTGCTGTAATACCACTCTAAGTTATATATCCAAAGGACATGAATTTGAAAAGATATAGTACCATTATGTTCATAGCTAAGCTACTTAAAATAGACAAAATAATGAAGCAACTTAAATACCCATCCAGAGATGGCTGGATAAGGAAGTTATGGGATGAATACTCAACAGTATACTACATGGTTATTTAAAATGAGGACATTGTGCAATTCAGGAAAGAAATGAAACTGAAGGTGATTATCCTAAGCAAGATAAGTTAAGAAATGAAAGAAAACCAGAATTTTTACTCTTACTGAATACAGACAACAAAGCAAACAAATGTACAAAAAAAATAATAATAACCAAATTGACCCTCTAACTCTGTGAAAACTATGGTAGTTATCAGAGGGGAGGGGCAAAGAAGCAAGAGAAGCAAGAGAAGGGACAGGTAGAAGGCTCTATTTGTTGTCAAGACATAGAAACTTTGGTGTTGAATTAGGTGAGTTGTAGATACAGACCTATATATGTAATATATAAATACTTATCTAAGTGTAACTATATTCCTAAAATCATATATTGTAAGCCAATGTTAGATCAATAAAAATTTCAAAGATCACTAAAGAGCTATCAAACTATATTTAGTCTATTTGCATCTCTGTACAATATTGAGGAAAAGCAACCCTGTGGGTTTTGTTTTTATTCTTTTTACCCGTTCTCTTCACCATACCTGAAAGCACTGATAGAAAAAGGAGCTCTTTTTATTAAGCGCTGCTTGCCAGTTGTGAGATTCATTTGCTTCATTTCTGTATACAAAAATAAAGATGGTAGATAAGTCATTGAAATAAACGGTTCTATAAGTAGTCATGAAGATTTGTAGCCCCACTTCATGATGATCAGGAATCATGGAGCTTTGAGAATAGATGACAAGAATAGTATATTAAGGGCACCTTGTATCTACTTATCATGTCACAGAAGAGAACAGTTCAGGGAATGCAGCTGCCCTATTGATCTGAGTCCACACAAAATGATACTAATCTCACACAGACTGCTCAAGATACAAGTTCTCTTCCTTCCCATGTCACACATAGGTCACACTGACATGAAAAGAGAAGAAGTCCACATTTAGGAAAATAAAGCAAGCTAGAAAGATAGAGAAATCTTACCACTTTTAGTGGTCTACTAAGTGGAAAAGAATACATCTCTCCACAAATAGAGAAACTGTTAAAAAGACACACTGCCATTATATAACTTGCACAATTCATAGATTAAAAAAAATACACATTTCTTGCTTTTTCTTTAAACTAAAACTAAGTAATTAAAAAAATACCCAACTAGACTCAGTGCACACTTGTATAAGAGTCTAATGATAAAAGACTAATTAGTATTAGAGGTATCATTTTCTTCTTTCATCTAGGCCTCGGCAGAGGAAACATTTAACAAGTTCATTTTTCATTCCTACAAAACACTAAGACTTTACAAAACAACTAATGTTTTCTAAAACAAAACAAAAAAACTAAGACTTAACATGAGATTTTAGTTAGTGTATCTTATCTACTTGGCATTACTCCATTTCAAAACAAAGGGATTCACCCATCCAGACAAAAGCTAGTCTAAGGTATGTCCTACGTTCTGCACATACTGGCATTGTACCCGTGCAGGGAGAAAGCGAGATCACTTAGCACAAGTAGCAAAGCCTATAATGTCTTCTTCTTATACCTGCTCATTCTGAGCTTACTTCCCACTAGTTTTATATCCTGCCTCACAGCAAGAGCCGTCACGGGGGATAATTCTGTAAACTGTACTCATCCATCCTAACGTCTATACCTTTGATACAGCAGCCTTCTAACAGGAAATTGAAGAACTTGAGTCATTATATGTGATTCCTAGTCTTTGATAAAGGTAATAAACTGCATTATCAAAGACAAAGTTTCCAAAACATGCAGTTTATTAGAAAACATTCATTTAGAAACAGCTTGCTGAACTATTCAGCAAATGATGACAACTTTCACTCTGCACATGAAGTCTGTTATCTGCGCGTACAATTATACAGCAGTTATTGCTTCAAAAACAGTACTTGTAGACAGGACTAAAATGTCTACCAGATACCTACTGTTTAGACTGAATCAGGGAAAACATAAATGTCGAGTATTGTTACAAGTAGCCTATTGGTCTAGTGACACAAGCAAAATTTATGGTTAGCTATACTTGAGAATGTTAATAGTTTCAATTACTGATAGAAAACCTAAACTTTGAAGTGCCAATGATTACTAGATCCCATTAACCTCTTATTGGACAAGTTCCTTTCACTATTTCTGGGTCTTGACTCACTCAAGAGAAATTTCCTCAATTTTTTACCACCCTATCCAACTGTACCATACTACTACTCCTGTCATAAATACAATGTTCACAGAAACTAGGGAAGAGCAACTAGAGGACCGAGCTGCAAAGCACCTGAAACACACTTTCATTAAGAAAGCATTCCCAATCCAACTCCTATTTGCCTTTCAGCAGCAAATAGCTAAAGCTAGCAACTCGAAAATAGGAGGTCTAATCTATCGGGGTTTTCATGGAATACCTATAGCCATACCCACACATCACACAGAAAATTCAAAGCAGAGCTGATGTTCAGATTAGCTGGTTATCTGTGAAAACATCAATGAAATCAGAAGTAGGGTGAAGGCAATGTCCACCAACTGTTGGCTTAAGGCCAATGCAAAGCTCGATAACCCATCTCTTGGTGTCTTTGTAAAAATTATCACTGCCTGTGACTCTGTGCCTTAACTGCTCACATTAACCTTTAAAGTAAAAAAGTTCCTATCTATTTCAAAAGACTGATGGAATGATGAATAAAACAATAGTTATCAAGTGTTTTGTGTTCCTTAGAAGAGAAGCATTCCGTGAACTCAAGATACATGACAATCTCCATAAAAATTAATATCTATAAGCACATAAATATGCTTTTATGAAAGCCAGTGTTGTTCAAAAAATTGTAAATCAACTAATCCTGATCTTCACACTGTAGCTTTTACCATATCAATACTGAAAATGCACAACTATTAGGGAAGAAAAACATACCTGCAAAGTCTATCTTGTAGCTGAATTTGGAAGTAGTAAAAGAAATGGAGCCACAAGGGTTTGCTTTGAAGCTTTTTTCGATATCTTCACTGCTAACTGAACACTGAATGTTGGTATCCGGCTTTAAGACAAACCAGAAAGTTTCATTTACCACCTGTTCACAGTCATGGCTTGGCCACAGAAGTGATACTGTGGTCACAGAGACAGAATGGAGGGATGAGGAAGACCTGCTAATTGCCTGTTCTAATTCTCAACACAAGGGGAGAATCCAAACTAAGCCAGAAAGGTGAGAATGGTTGAAAGATTCTCAGCAAAGAAACTTCAAACTCATTATAATCCCCTTTTAAAATTATTACAATTTTCAAGTTATTATAATTATTACATTTTGTCAGCGGCTCAAATTAAATTTTTCTGTACATAGCCTTACAGGTTAAAGAAAAAAAAAGCTTTTGAGTATGAGTTCAAATTTTTAGCTTAAACATTAATTAGCTATGCAACTCTGAAGAAACTAAGCTAACTTTCTTTGACTGTAAGACAGAGTGCTAGCATCTGCTTCAGAGTTGCTGTGAGGGTAAAGAACATATATGTTTAACCCCTAACATAATTCCCGGCACACAGAAGGCAACTAGTGTAGGCCTGTCAACTCTTCCCTTTCTCTTTGTCCACCAAATCAAATATGGAATTGCTCAGAAAGACTGAGAAAGATGCAACTCTCAGTCACAGTTGCCCTCCAGACACAGAGTAAACACACATTACTTCTTCTAAGTAAATTACTGATGACCTGGGGAAAAGAAGAGGAAAACAACTAGGAGACTTTCTAGTGTTTTAGCTATCTCATTTCCCGAGAGCCTGTATTAGTCCTTTTGGGTTCTGTGTTCCTACTCATTCATTGAAAATATCAGCAGGGTGATGTGGAGTGAGTCTCCACCTTCCTGCTCGATTCCAGAAGAGGAGGTACCTGAAACATGTGCCACTTCCCACACTCGGCCAAGTAGAACCAGCCCCACTGGGTATCAGATGTGTCCATCTCGTCCACATCGCTGTCTGGCCTTTTAGAGAAGAATTCTTCTGCCTTGTGAAACATTTCCTGAAAATTCAGAAACAGGGTGAAGAACAAATATATATTTTAAAATAACAGATACATTGTTCACACATTTTTTTTTCTTCTTATAAAAAAAAGCTACCTTTCAAATGTCTTTTCCATAGTGTCATACACTGGCTCTGGAGACAAACATTTAAAAATGCTGAATATTGCTGCTCAGTAAATAAGTTAGATAAGAATACACTTAGGCAGGATATGTAGATAACCTGCTCGACCATTTAATCTGTATAGACATCCATAAATAGAGTCTAGTATAGTGTCAAGAAATTTCTGTCCTAAATGTTCATGTTTTTCGTCAAGAGGATCTGGCTAACACATCAAGTTAAGGCTAAAATACATCTAATTTTCTTTCTTTTTTAATTTACCTTTTTTTTTTTTTTTTGCCACAAAGGTTATCCCTGGGGCTCAATGCCAGAACTACAAATCCACTGCACCTGGCGGTCTTTTTTTTCTTTTACTTTTTCCCCCTTTCTATTTATTATACTTGACAGGACAGACAGAAATTGTGAGGGTGGAGAGTAGATAGACAGACAGAGAGACAGAAAGACACCTGTAAACCTGCTTCACTACTCATGAAGCTTCCCCCCTGCAGGTGGGGAGCAGAAGCTCGAACCTGGGTCCTTGTGCATGGTAATAAGTTCGCTTAAGTGAGTGTACCACTGCCCTACCCCCTCTAATTTTCTTTTAAGTAGTAGGTGTTTCATTTAATATCATGGAAAGATATTTATATATGGCATTGAACATATAAAATAGAAATAACATGGTCAAAATTTTTTTTTAAAAGATGCATCTATCTTTCCCCATGTAAATGTGTATGTACAGTATACATCAAGCACACACAACCATTTAAGAACTGTCTGGAAGGGTACACAATCACTCATCATTTTTTCTGAGTGGGAGGGCAGTGGTAGCAGTAGCAGCATGCTCTTCTGTGGCTGTGCTGCTCTAAGCCGCGTGCAGAGAACTCATCTAGGTTTCACAGCAGCCCTATAAGACAGGTGCTACTACTAGCCCAGACTTTAACCTGAGACGCAGACAGGTCACATCATGGAGAAGCCAGGACTTAAACCTAAGCCATCTGCATCCTGGGTCTGTGGCCATGGTATGCTACTTTACTGTTTCCTAATGTCTACTATCTGAAAAACTCATTCTTAAAGAGTTTGAACACCCCTGAGTGGAGGCTGTGAGAGAGGTGTTGCCAGGAAGGGGGGGAAGAGAGGTCAATTAAAGAACACTGACCTTCATGTGGAATGTGGAGTCCTGTCTTCATTCTTTAAGGGTTTTTATACTATTGGTTTAAATTTGCAGAAATAATACAAGAAAGCATTCTCCTTGCCCCAAACCAGAACATTTCAGATACTGTTAGAGATGTTTTTGCCCATTCCCACACTGGGTACCTGAGTGGATTTGCAAGGCTACTGCTGTCCCTGATGGATCACCTCACATCTCCCTGTGATGGCTGTCAGCACACCATACCCACCACCGACTTGTGAGGAAAGGAGCTTCTTTCTGCTCACCTTCTTTCTCTAGGATTAACTAATCTTAAGAACTTAACCTCTCTCTCTCTCTCTCTCTCTCTCTCTCACACACACACACACACACACACTCTTAATGTACACAGACAAAATATCTGGTTATTAAAGATTTGTTAAAGATTTGACTTTCTTTCAAAGAATGCTTACTACTTGGGTAACTTAAAAATACTAGCTGTAACTTTCATTATTTAACATGTTCATTTGCCTCTAGAGTTAGGAAATCTGGAATAAGTCTCCATTGCCTCACTGAGGTCACAGTTCTCAGTTACTCATCAACAAATGGAGACTAAAGGTCCCTTCCTCACAAGTTGGTGGTGGGTGTGGTGCTGACAGCTGTAACAGGGAGATGTGAAATGGTACATCAGGGACAGCAGTAGCCTTGCAAACCCATATTTATCCCAATAAAGTGACCCCTGGAAAAAAGAATACACGCCCTTTCTCATAGGATTGTTGTTAGACATAAATGAAACACGGCTGGTGAAACAGCTCACTTGGATAGTGCACTGCTTTGCCATGTGAGTAACCCAGGTTTGAACCTGGCCCCCACAGCAATGGTGGAAGCTTTGGTGCTGTGGCCTGCCTCTCTATCTATAGCTCTCCCCCTGTCTCTATCAAAAAGAAAAATATGAAATAAAAAAGAAAGAAATAAAACAATGCAGTGAAGTACCAAGTACAGTACCTGAGATCAATGAAGGGGGCTTGTTAATTTTCATTCATGTTTGGAAACTCTCTCCAAGGAATGTTTTAGTTAGGATTATTTTCTGAATTTTTCCTTCATGTTTTAAAGATGACAGGCTGCTAAGAAAGGAAAAACAGAACACCCTAGGATCAGGAGTGTCAGGTTTCAGGCCTCCTATTTGACATACGTATTTGAACCTCTTAATCAAGGTAAAGATGGAGAGTTAAGATAAACTATAGGTTAATTATCCACGACTTCTCCTTTTTCCTATTTCTGTACTCATCATTTGGCAATTCTACTGGGAGAAAGCAAAGGTGACCTACATCTAGTTCTTCTTGTGAAAACAAACAGAAAATGGGAAGAATGAGCTTGAAGCTAAAAAGATAAATATTTGGCTTATGAGTTCTATGTCTCTGTATGAGGAAAAGGAATGGGAGAGTGGCAAGTGCCCTTCATACAGAATTCATGCATCATCTGGATGGCCATAACTATCGCCCTCCAAGCAAGGGCACAAGGGAGGGTGTGTGAGCAGGCCTGTCAGAAACACCTGTCATAAATAGCTCTAAACTCCAGATCTTAGAGAGGGCAGCACTCCAGGCCAGTGACACTATGTTGAATATTCTTGAAACACTTCAAAATACATAAAGTTCTTTGTCAATTTACCTTGTTTCTCTCTCCCCCCCCCCTCAGCCAGTGTGCAGAAACCATTATTCTCTAATTAGAGTGAGGAAGCAAGCAAAGCAGAGGGAATGCAATCATTCGTCTAGAGTCATGCAGTTATTGATGCAAAGAAGATTAAAAACACCCAGGGCCTCCTGAGCCCCTCTTCTTTCCCGGCTGCCAAACCCCATTGTCTCACTTTCATATGTAGACAGTTGCTCCTTCTCTATTGCCAAAGCTTAATTTAATTGCTTTGCTTCACAGATGCTATGGCTTTCTTTCCAAAGATTCATTTCATAAGGCTGAATTTTACAGTTTTCTTCAGTCAACTTCTTTCCAAAAGACTGGGCTTTTCTGTATAATTAAGTACAAGGAGTAACCCAAGTATATTGTATTTTGTCAAAAGAAGGAGAAAAAAAAAAAACCCCTTGAGGAAATAGTAATTCAGTAATGAAAACATTCTTATCACTTCACAAAGTTGATCCAAATCCTGACATGTCAAAAGCTCAAAACAGGGAAGAACTTCTGAAAAGGCCAAATGAAGAATGCAATGGACCCTCTCCCCTCCCCTCCCCAACAAAAAGCACATTCTCACTGGTGGTCATATTTAGGAAGGAAAGAGACACTGAGAGTCTCTGTAAAGTGCCCTAGCATAGCAAAGAGAGATATCTGCTCAAGAAAGTCTACTGAGGGGCTGGGAGATAGTTTGTTTGCCTGAAAGACTGTACAATTCACAGCTGGCCTTCCCTGGGACGGAGCCCTGGAACCACGCAGGAGCACCAGGCACAGCACCAAGGACAGTCCCAAGAGTGGAGTAGTGCCGTGGTTATCGCCCATTCTCTGCCTTTTTTCCCTTTCTTTCTTTCTTTCATCTCCCCCCTTCTTGTTTCTTTCTTAAACAGCAATAATAACAAAATTTATGTATTTTATTTTGGATAGAGACAGAGAGATTGGGGGGATAGAAAGGGACCGAGAAAAAGAGACACCTGCAGCACTTACTTCACCATTTGTGATGTCTCCCCCACCCCACCCCCCCCCACCCCCCCCGCCATGGCTGGGAACTGCGGGCTTGAATCTGGGTCCTTCCGCATGGTACTCTACCAAGTGCACCACCAGCCAGTCCCTCCTTGTGTCTTTCTAACTTGCTGGTTCAATGGGGTAGTGCAGACATGAGGTCCTGGTGGCAAAAAGAAAGGGAGGGAATGAAGGAGGGAAGGAGGCAAGGAGAGAAAGAGGGCAGGAGAAAGGGAGGGAGGAGGAAGGGACACAGGCAGAGTCTACAGAATGCCTCTCTCCTTCTGCCAGCTAGCTCCGTGCCAGAGACTGCTGTGCTGTGCAGTCTCTCCCTGTCTTCCAGTGCAGGCCAAGCCCCACCCTGGCAGGGGCAGACCTTCGATGCTTCTCACCCCACTCCAGCACAGAAGTGCAAGGGGCAGCTCCTCTTTCCCTCCACTCCGTCCCTCCCCACTCACAGGGCACAGGCACTGCTCCAGAAGAGGAAGGCTGAGGCCTAGGCTATCTGCCATCTCGACAACCTGTTCACAAGCTTCATAGCAGAAGAAATAAACCATGGAGACTGGGGGCTGCCACAACTATTCCCACCCATTGACCACCCAGAGAGGGGGGTGGCACAATGGGGAAAGTGATCCCCAGTTCCAGGTGAAGCAGCGCAAGGGTGGGACTCAGGCGGAGAAAACAAAATGCCCTAAAAATCAAGAGTCCCATTTAGATCTCTACCTCAGGGAGCTTAATTTGAAACAGAGGGCAGAAAACCCCCACACTTCAGGGCACTAAGGAAACAACGGACAGCTTGATTAAAAATCATTTAAGAAAGAGAAGTCAGGGTCATAGAAAAAATGGGCAGGAAAGAGAGAGGGGGCTGGGCGCTAGTGCACTGGTTTAAGTGCACATAGTATGAAGCACAAGGACCCACACAAGGATCCTGGTTCAAGCTCCTGGCTCCCCACCTGTGGGGGGGGGGTCTGTTCACAAGCAGTGAAGCAAGTCTGCAGGTGTCTATCTTTTTCTCTCACTTTCTATCTTCCCCTCCCCCTCTGTCCTATCCAACTTAAAAAAAAAAAAAAAGCCTCCAGGAACAGTGGATTCAAAGAGCAGGCACCGAGCCCCAGCAATAACCCTGGAAGCAAAGAAAAAAAAAAAGATAATTTCCCATCTTCCCATGTCAATGGATGGATGTTTTTTAAATGAGAGAAAGAGAGAGAGAAGGGGAGGGAGAGAGAGAGAGAGAGAGGGAGAGAGAAAGAAATAATAGTCAACCCTGTAACCTTGGGAATACTGCAGTGTTCAGTGGAGAGAATGGGGCACAGTTGGTGGGGACGATGTGGAATCATACCCGTTATCTCATAGTTCCGTAAATCAATATTAAATCACTAATAATTTTTGAAAGCACTTAGAGGTCAGAGGGAGTGAGGCAGGGGGAGGTGCAGTGGCAAGAGCACTGATTTTCATGCATGAGGTCTCAAGTTTGCTCCCTGCCACTACATGAGTCAGACTGATGGACTGGTCCTCTCTCCCCTTCCTCTCTCATAAATCTTTGTAAGCAATTAAGGAAGGTCCCGAAGGCCAAGGGCAGAATGGCAAAGCAGGCAGAAATTCACTACAGAGAAACCAGGGAGCACTGAGACCCTCCCTCCTAGGACCACTTTCACTACTGGGCTCAATCTGAGAGTTCTCAGGGTAAGGAAGTGGCCATCACACTCCTGACCCTTCCCGGAGCTGCAGTCACAGGCCTGGGAATGAGGAGTTGATAGTTACAGTCCCTCAAGCTCCCAGCGAAACAAGATATGACTAAACCACAACACAGCCTTATTCCATAACCCAACCACCCATTCTCTCTAGGGGGCAAACCCCCTTCACCCCAACTTTCTCTTTCACAGGGTTTAACACATGCTGGTCTTACTCCTTTGTCTGCCAGTCTCTCCCAGCTTTGCTCCAGTATACCCGCTTTGACTCTCGGTGATGTGTCTGTTTCCTTCTCTCTGTGTTTTGAGCCCCCTGGGACTTTTTTCTATCACAAATATGCTGCGTCTCTCCCTGGAATAACCAAAGCAGGTGATGGGAGTGAAAACATTATGTCCAGCAGGGAGGTGGTGCACCTGCAGGGGGAGGCGGGGAGCTTTGCAAGCAGTGAAGCAGGACTGCAGGTGTCTCTCCCTCTATATCTCCTCCCTTCCCTCTTGATTTCTAGCTATCTCTATCAAATAAAAATAATTTTTAAAAAATGACAAAAATAAAGAAAATTGTCTATTTAAAGAAATGACAAAGTCCCCACCTGCAGGGGGAAGGCCTCACGAGTGGTGAAGCAAGGCTGCATGTATCTATGTCTCTCTCCCTATCGTCCCCTCCCCTCTCAATTTCTACCTCTATCCAACAATAAATAAATAAAAAGATTTTTTAAAAATGACCAAAAAGTCTTTAACAAAGACATTCCCCCCCCCCCCCCCCCACTGCACAGAGCCATGCAGCCGGGAAGGCTCACAATTGCCACTAACGTCTCTTCTCAAACAGCAACTGAACAAGAATCTGCTCAGACTCAAAGTCAACAGCCAGGAAGCCAGGCTTCATAGCAGGATCCTCCCAGCCAGTCTAGAAAGTGCATGCCTGTGCTGGGCCTACTCTAGAACAATCCAAGAGAAGCCCTCCAAGCTGCTAGTTGAACCCGGCCAGAAAACTGCATGAAAAGATGTCAATGGCTCAGTACAGTGTTCAGTGTACATATCTTGCCATCATTTAGACATGGGTTTTGCCTAGTCAGGCCAGGTCGGTGGCACACCTGGCTGAGCACCCACATTACAGTCCTCAAGGACTGGGGTTCAAGTCCCCGCTGACCACTCACATTGGGGAAGCTTCATGAATGCTACAGGTGTTTCTGTCTCTCTCCCAATCTATCTCCCCTTCCCTCTGAACTTCTGTCTCTATCCAAAGTAAATAAAATTTAAAAAATAATTAATTAACTAAGGTTCTCGCACCATTGTATATGGACTTGCACTTCATGCCTTCTTTTTTATTTTTAATTTTTTATTATTATTTATTTTCACTTTTGTTGCCCTTGTTTTATTGTTGTAGTTATTATTGTTGTTGTTATTGATGTCATCACTGTTGGATAGGACAGAGAGAAATGAAGAGAGGAGAGGAAGACAGAGAGGGGGAGAGAAAGATAGACACCTGCAGACCTGCTTCACCACTTGTGAAGCAACTCCCCTGCAGGTGGGGAGCGGGGTGCTCGAACCAGGTTCCTTAAGCTGGTCCTTGCACTTTGCACCACATGTGCTTAACTCGCTGCCCTACTGTCGGACCCCCAGACTTGCACTTCAAATGTGATTTGTTTTACTGGATGTTGTAGAACATGGGATCCTGTATCCAATAACTTCCCTAAACTTACTAGTTCTAAGAGGTTTCTGAACATCTACAGACACACCTGGGTCTAGTCATCAAGTTTCTACAGACATTATCAAAACTCTGTTTTTCTTCTAGCATCTAGTTATCCATTATTTCTTTTTCTTCCTTTATAGCACTCAATATAATCTCCATTACAATAGTGACTACAAGATGGTCACTGTATCCTTATTCCTGGCTGTAGAGAAAACAGACTCAGTCATAACTATGTTGTCACTAAGATAACAGATACATAAATGTTTTTGCTGATGCTATTTATGTCAAGGGTACCTAAGATCACTCTCAGGCTCACAGGAAAAGGACTCATCTGGTTCTGTTCCTGGCTACATTGTGTGTGTGTGTGTGTGTGTGTGTGTGTGTGTGTGTGTAATAAAAAAGAGAGAGAGAAAGCACATGGGATAAAACCCAGAGGAACCCCCAGTACAAGCGAGTTGTCAACTGTCTCCTTCCAGTGAAGTCACATGGAACACTCTTACTTGCCCCCAGTAATCATGTCTGACCAGTGCAGAGTTCTGTCAAGCAAGGAAGCTCACCTGAGTGACAGTGGCCAGAGCATTTAGTGGGAGTCAGTCACGCAGCTAGAAAGCAGCAGGCAAAGTGAGTATCCACCACGAACCACACAGCTAGTATAAACCATTATTTGGGCAAGCTGACACAGAATGGCTCAAGATCTCAGACAGGCGGGAGTCGGGCAGTAGCGCAGCGTGTTAAGCGCACGTGACGCAAAGCGCAAGGACCAGCTTAAGGATCCTAGTTCGAGCCCCCGGCTCCCCACCTGCAGGGGAGTCGCTTCACAAGTGGTGAAGCAGGTCTGCAGGTGTCTATCTTTCTCTCCCCCTCTCTGTTTTCCCCTCCTCTCTCCATTTCTCTCTGTCCTATCTAACAACATCAATAAAAATAATAATAACTGCAACAAGGATAAAAAATTTAAAAAAAAAAGCAAGAGCAACAAAAGGGAAACAAACAAACAAACAAAAAAATCTCAGACAGGCAAATACCTCCATTAAACAAACCATTCCAAGAACTCAGGTCCTTGGAGTCAGGCACAGGGCAATCGTGAGGACAGATCTTTCTTGGAAATGAACAGGGTATCAGCAACCCAGGCTGCCATACTGACCCTTTCCCACATAGCCTTTATGACGTTAGCCATATTCTTTTCTCTTCTTAGGTTGCTGAAAGGTTTTATTAGTAATAGAGACTGGATGATGGTGAGTGCTTGTTCTGCCTGAAGTAATCATGTGACCTCCTGTTTTATTTTGTTTGGTGAATTATATTTGATTATTGTTCAGATAGTAAACCAAAATTGCATTTGGGCAGTAAGTCATTTGTTGCAATGCATTAACCTTCCTATCTGTTGTTAGATTCAATTTGCTAAGATTTTATTTAAAATGCTTGGATCTTCATTAGGAATACTGGTCTGTAGTTTTTCTCAGGATGCACTTGATTTGGTAAACGATAGCTATGCAAAATGAACTGTGAAAACCATTTCAATTTTCTGAATATTTACATAAGATTGGTATTATTTCTTTCTTAAATGTTTGGCAGCATTTTCCAGTGAAATCATAAGGCTTGGCGTTTCCTCAAGTATATATGTGTGCATACACAGAAATATGTATATATGTGGCTATTCAGTTCTCCTTCAGGGGACTTGAAAAACTTGTATCACAGAGAATATAACCATTTCATCTAAACTGTCATGGTGAATGGCGTGAAGGGGTTCATGATATTCCCTCACTACCCTTCCAAAGTCCAGAGGACACACGATGATGTCAGCTCTTTTGTTCTCCATATTAATACTCTGTATTTTCTCTTGATTTGTCTTGCCAGAAGTTATTGATTACAGTAAGGTTCCCCAAACACCAGCTTCTGGTCTCATTGATTTTCTGTTGTTTTTCATTTCAGTGATTTCCACTCTGAACTTGTATTCTCTATCACTTTTTTTTCTAACTAAGGAGAAAGTGGTAGTCATTGATTTGTGACATTTCATTTTTTCCAATCCAGGCATTACTTAAATTTCCCTCTGACTCAGATCAGCAGCAACAACCAGCTGGATGTGCCGTGTTTTCACATGATTTCCCCTTTTTATTTCTTTGACCAACAGGCTAAAGTATGTCATTTAACTATAAAATACAAAAGGATTTTAGAGATTTTTATTTTATTGATTGCTAGTTTAACTCCATCTTGATCACAAAGCAAACTCTATATGACTAAAATACCTCTAAATTTGTTGAATTTTTAAAAATTCAACACTAACACAAAGATCCTCAAAAAAAAACCCAACAACATATTAAAGAATGATTCATCAAAATATTTTCTAATTGATTGTACTTAAATCAAATTAGCTGGACAGCCTAATTTGATCTAAGTTTGTCTAAGAAGATAAACCCCCAAAACCTAATTCTGGTTGGGTTCAACATATGTCACTCAATGCTCAACAACTGGGAGGAAGTCGAATGTCATCAGATAAAGAGAGGACTACAAAAGTTGGATAAGGGCAAGAAACTGGCTCACTTAGTAATGGCCCTTTTGGTCAGTATCACACCACCTCATCATCTGGGGCCCTAGTTAGAGAATCCTTGGATTCCCACACAAATATAATGGGCCTAGACCTCTAATGGATCCCTCTCTGCACCACCACTGGTCCCTTCTATCAGGAACGGCATCATAAGCCCTCTTGTGTGCCCTCCCAGGACCTTGCCCTCACCATAAAGCAGCAATAGTAGGAATAGCTCCAGTTTCCGAAAGGAGTTTGGGGTATCCTGCCCCACCACTCAAGGATGAGTGCAGCCTGCAATGTTCCCCAGATGTGGCCGTGAGGGGCAAGCTCAATCCAATAGGGACTCAGAGGCTACACAGGCTCTGGTGTTAAATATTATCACATATATACAGGCCCTGGGTCAGGTGGGTGACTGTGAATAGATAATTGTATCCACAGATTTTTCTCAAGAATGGGAGCTACTCTCTGCCCTAATCAAACTTTCTAGCCCTTTTCTCTATTCTGACACCACTTTCTCAGACAATATTTATATCCAACTTCAGGCTAGCTATCAAACTCAAATAAAACTATAATAACTGTGTGCCCACCGGATCATGCCTACCATGGACTTGCTACCTTTCTTCTAACCTAAGATCCCTAATCTCATCTGTTCTATCCCTATTTTTTGGTTCCTAATCATTAACCATTTTGTCTCAATTTATGTCCTGCCACCTTCCAGACATCAATTTGCAGATGCTACCAGGATGCCATCCTGACTTCTCTGGGCAGATGACCTCACCAGTGTGTCCTGGAACTTGGCCTCTCCAGAGCTCTGGCTCACTGGGGAAGGACAGTAACAGGCTGGGGCTATGGATTGACCTGCCAACACCAACATCCAGTGGAAAAACAATTACAAAAGCCAGAAATCCTACCTTTTGCATCTGAAAAAAAACCCTTGATACATACTCCTAGAGGGGGGGAAGTGATAGAAGGGAGAAGAGGGCTCTGAATTGCATCAGCACTCAGAGAGAGAGGAGGAAAAAGAGGGATATATGACGGTAGTGACATTGTCATGAGTGGCTTGGAGGGGAAGACAGGATTGGATCAGGAAGGAAAATGGGCAGTTATGTATAAATATAGGCAGATAGTTGTAGAGATGATAGCTGCCCCCCATGTCGTGGCTTGCAGTGGGACGACTGAAGATTTAGAACCCTGGTGGTGGGAATGGAGTGGATTTATACCCGTTCGTTTAAGTGCGATTCTGTAAATCAATATTAAATCACTAATAAAATTTTTTTTTAAAAAAAGATCCACCAAGACCAAGTGGGATTCATCCCTCGGAAACAGGGATGCTTCAACATATACAAGTCAATCAATATAATCCACCATATCAACAAAAGACAAAACCACATGATCTTATCAAGTGATGCAGAAAAACCACTTGACAAAGTCCAACACCTATTTATGATAAAGGCCCTCAAGGCACTGGGAGTGGAAGGGAAATATCTCAACATAATAAAGGCAATATATAACAAACCCATGGCTAACGTCAGAGTCAGTGGGGAAAAACTGAAAACTTTCCTCTAAAATCAGGAACTAGGCAAAGATGTCTACTCTCACCACTTATATTCAATAAAGTCCTAAAAGACCTTGCCATCATAAGCAGGCATGAAAGAGATATCAAAGGAATTCAAATTTGAAAGGATGAAATTAAATTACCATTATTTGCAGATGCTGCTAGAGAACCCCCCAAAACTAAAAAAAAAAAAGGAAGTGATTAATAAAGTCAGTCAAGTAGCAAGTTACTCATAAATCTGTGGCATTTCTTTATACAAAAGGTGGGCCAGAGGAAAGGGAATTCAAGGAAGCAATCCCATTTACAACTGAATTCAGAAAGATAAAATACCTAGGAATAAATCTAACAAAAGAGATGGAGGACCTTTTCAACAAAAACTATACATGAAAATGGATCAAAGATCTTGATATTAGGCCCGAAACTATAAAACACATAGAAGAAAACATAGCTGAGACATTTCAGTACTTTAACATTTAAGATGTATTTGGAAACTCCACCCCATGGGCAAGGGAAACAAAGCCAAGAATGAACAAGTGGAACTATATCAAACTGAAAAGCTTCTACACATCAAAGGAAAATTCCATAAGGATAAACAAAAAACCCAGCAAGTGGGAAAAATATTTGCACAATATACTTCAGACAAGTGGTTGATATCAAACATCTACTAAAAAAAATCATACAGCTCAACAACAATAACAAAACAGCCCAATAAAAACGTGGGCGGAATCCCACCTTATGCTGCTACCGAATTCTTCGAACTGTAGCCAGAGATAGCGAGCCTGAGATATTATCCTCTCAACTTCTGAAATCTGGTGGGATCTTTCTTAACACATGGACTACCTAGTTCCATTTCAGATAGCACATTATCTAACCAAGTTACAGATACTAGATACAGGCTGGGTACAAGTATACATGTATCCATAAGCAAGAGGCAATTACATAACTCGGAGTAAAAGCACTTAATAGCCCTCTGTGATTAGACTTAGACCCAATAAGCCTGAAATCCTAGTAGAAGTACCTCAAGAAGGCATCATAAATTCTCTAATTGATCAGACTTAGGCCAAATTAGCTTGACAACCTAGCAGAAATGTCCAAAGAAGACAGATCCCAGAAAACCCAATTCTGGTTGGGTCTGGAAAGTAACACTCAACACAAACATGTGGGACAAAGTCTAAGGTCATCAGGTAAAGAGGATTACAAAAGTTGGGTAAGGGGAGTCAGGCGGTAGCACAGTGGGTTACGTGCAGGTGGCGCAAAGTGCAAGGACTGGCTTTAAGGATCCCAGTTCGAGCCCCAGGCTCCCTACCTGCAAGGGCGTCGCTTCCCAAGCGGTGAGGCATGTCTGCAGGTGTCTATCTTTCTTTCCCCCTCTCTGTCTTCCCCTCCTCTCTCCATTTCTCTCTTTCCTATCCAGCAATGACGACAACAATAATAACTACAACAATAAAAAAAAATTTGGATAAGGGCAAGAAACTGGCTCACTTAATAGTAGCCTCTTTGATCAATATCACACCACCCCACCATCTGGGGCCCTACTCAGGGAATCCTTAGGCTCTCACACAAATATGATAGGGCTAGACCTCTAATGGATCCCTCTCTGCACCATAACTGGCCACTTCGATCAGGAACATCATCACAAGTTCTCTTACAGACCTTCCCAGGACCTTACCCTCACCATAAAGCAGCACCTGCAGGGGGAAAGCTTCACAAGCAGTGAAACAGTGCTGCAGATGTCTGTCTCTCCCTCCCTCTGTCTCCAACTTCCTCTCCATTTCTCTCAGTCTCTATCCAAAATAAATAAACAAATAAATAAATTTTAAAGGCCCAGAAAATGGTCTATCATGTTAAATGTTCTCTATGTTACTAGGGGGTAGGGGAGGCCTAGGTGGTTTTGCTGTAGTAATTTTTACCACATAACTAAAGTGGCTGAAATTTCATTTTGTGTCATGAAAGATTTTTTTTTAAAGAAAAACACAAAGAGGGTATTCAACAGAACAAAAATGAGTAACAAAATTAAAGACTTTTTCCTGTGTGTATAGTTCATGACAATACTGTGTAAAGACTGCTTTTCTTTTGTAGGTTACTTCTGAGATTTGCTCACTCACAGCAGCATATGTTTCTGAGCTCTCAGTTCATGGCCACAGCTGGGAACACTGAAGGCTGTGCTCATTTCAAGACCAGAGTTCCTCAAGTGGCAGGGCAGGAAACCCCAACCTTCCTTCCTATATTGCTGCTTTATGGTGAGGGTGAATTTTTTTTTGTTTGTTTTGTTACTCCTGGAATTGTGAATCAGGTAAATATAAAGCCAAATCACAAACTACCAACCAAACAAATAAGAACACATTTATTTTGCAGAGAGTTGGATTTTTTTTCATAAATGTAGAAATGAAACCAAACAGACATTAAACTGCATACACTAAGTTTCCATATTTTATCAGTGGAGAAATGAAACCAATGAGAAATGAAACCAAACTAAAATGAAACTAAACCAAACCAGTTCTTTTCTCTTTTAGAGCAAAACTGCCTTAAGGACACTTAGTTGTGGGGTGAGGATGTTTGCAGATCAAAGTTCAATAGAATGAGGCCTACCTATATTTATTTCACCTTCCCTGCCTTCTAATCCCCACTCCAAAGGAGCTTTGCCAGCTTCTGTCCCCAGCACAATGACAATACAAACACACAGCACCTGCGAGGATCTCCAACAAGCTTCACATTGCTCCCTGCTATGCACTTTAGTCACTGCTTGTCTTACCTGACTCCTCAGGAATATTATACAGTTTATCCTGTCCTAAATCATTCTCTTGCTGTCTACATGGTCACAATCCCGATACTGCTTCTGAATTTGGCTCCTTGACTTCTATTTAGCCTGTAACTTTTAGGGTTCCTCATGGCTCAGTTGTAGTGTTTTCCATAATTCTCATAGCACTGTCCTCAAGAATTATGAAGTTCACAGGCAACACCAAAGGAAACACTAATAAAAACTGTCCACATAAAATTTGTAAAACTGAAATATAAAATGATGATTTTCACCCAAAAGCCAGTTTACATCAGTTAGTGGTCAGCAAATACGATGGTGTGAAAACCAAAACAGACCTTTGCATCATTTTTACATAAAGCCCCAAATTAACTTGTCTTGTTGATAAGGACAGAGAAGGCACTTCTCAACTTAGGTAAAGTCTTGACACTGCAGAGAACCTCATCAATCCAAATTTTATGCCCAATGTAACTGTTCTGGGAGGAAAAAAAAGAAAGCTATTGACAATATCTTTATTAATGACTGCTAGAAATCACAATGTCGTGGTCCGGGAGGTGGTGCAATGGCTAAAGTGTTGGACTCTCAGGCATGAGGTCCTGAGTTTGATCCCTAGCAGCACATGTGCCAGAGTGAGGTCTGGTTATTTCTCTCTCTCCTCCTATCTTTCTCATAAACAAACAAACAAATAAATAAATAGAAAGAAATCACAATGTCGATGGCACATGATATAAAGAGTCATTATCACTGGAGTATTTTAGGATATATATATTTAAGTGCAAAGTACTTGTAGAGAGAACAGATTAATTCTTGATAGAAGAAGAAGTCAACACCTTTTTCTTCTGCTTATCAGAGAAAAATCGAAGAACAAGGGAAGACAGTTTTCACTTAGATGATGATGCTTCTGTGGGATATAATGGAGGTCAGAAAGGGTATAAGGTGTTGGGAGACTGTTTACCAAGTAGAACACACAATTTACCATGGCTGAGGCTATAGGTGTGATCCCTTGGTCACCATATAGCACCATGGAGAGGGCAGATGGCACCTGCAGAAGCTCCATGGATGGTGGAGCAGAGCTGTCTCTTCGCCCTCCATCTCTGTCTCTCTTGCATTATAGAATTTTAAAAGATTTACTGGACTGGTGAGCTAGCTCAGCTGAGAGGGGGCCTGCTTCCTTGGTGTCTTTCCCTTTCTCTCCTTCTGTCTGAAAAAGTCAGCCCGGAGCAGTGAAGCACTGGCACCAACAAAAAAAAAAAGAAAAGCTGTAATAATCAAAACTGACACAGCATCAACTATTTGTACAGTGAGAAAAGGTTGCTGCACTACTAAAAGATGTAAAACACACAAAACAGCAAGTCAACACTATGCTGGCTGTAACTAAGCATTTATGGAAATAATGATGGCTCAGTGTCATCAAACTTTGACTACTCAGAAGATATGCTCTCAGTTGTTGTGGAAATAAATGGCAGTACTTGCAAGATTACTATTCCCAGTCAACTTACTGGCTGCTAAGAAAAAAAAAGTGCTGACAAGTTTCTGAAATGAGAGGATGCAATTACAACTTTCTCTCTTTCTTCAAGATGACTGCCAGAAGCCTGCTTTAAGTGGGGAGAACTGAAATAACATCACATCTTAGACAACCTGAGCCCAACACTACTGCTTCAAGGTCAACAAATTCTGATTCTTAATGCTGAGAAATAAGATATCAAATTCTTTTTGGTTGTCAATGGGACTTCATTTCTCTGAACCAACTACCTTTTTTCTTCAAATACAGAACTGAATTAGGCACACCACAGCACCAAGGCATATCCCCCAGAGCAGTGGAGAATGAGTGTTATGTGCATGACAAAGTAGGTGAGTTATCCAAGTAAGCTATCTTGACAGCCCTGTGCCAGATTTTTCAAAGTCAACAAGCTGGTTGCAAACTGCTCAGAGATAATTCCACTCTAGAAGCTACTGGTTTGTTTTGATCTTCGGAGAGTGAAACAGATTTGATGACTGTGCTCTGTAAGGAACACCTCCAATCCCAGCAAAGAGGGCTCGATCTGTATAATAACCAAGAGACAGATACAAGAAGCAAGGCAAAGTCAGGACATCTGAAATCAAGGCAGTCATGACATTTCCTCCAAACTCCTTCCTACTGACACTTTTGTCAACTGGGGGACATTTACTTCCCCAAGCAGATGGAGAAAAGCCAAGAACATATATGGCAATGGGGCAACCCTGCTGTTTCTGCTCTGTCTGGCCCTCCTCATGCTTACCTTGTGGTGCTCAGACACTTCAGTGGAATCCTCATTGACTTTACAATTGCAGTGGAAAATGAAGTGAAATTGTGTGTCCTGAGATAAAGTGTATTTATAGCTCCCCGGTTATCTCACTTTGGATTTCCCCTTCCCCCAGGAACGAGGAAATGCTGCCAGCTCTGGGGTGATTGATTTTCCAAGCTCAGATCATGGCATGGAAACCCTTTCCCACAAGGGGTCAGGGCTGCTGCTGTGGCCATGGTCAGTGAGATATTTCCTCAGGAGGGGTGCACAGCTGCACACAGAAGGAACACCAGCAGACCACAGGTGGCACACTATGGCCATGGGTGCTGCTGAAAACACACAGAGAGCAATCAGGCAGCAATCTCAACTCACACAGTTCACAAGGGCCTATTTTCATTAGTATTTAGTATCTTATCCAATGGAAGTAAATGGTAATGAGATTTAAGCTTAAGGAAGTGGAAGCCATCTGCATTTACCTTTAGGGTACATTGAGTGCATATTTAAAAATCCTTCCCAACTGTAATTGGCTCAGGGTGGCATTAAAGTTAATTTTCACAGTTGGGGAGATGGCTCAACTAATTAACTAATTGGTAGAGCATCAGACTTAAGAGCCTGAGGTACGTGGTTCAATCCTCAGCATAGCATGTACAAGGGAGGTGCTCTGGCTTCTCTCTGTGTGTGTGTGTGTGTGTGTGTGTCTCAAGTAAAAGTCTCTTACTCAAAACTAATTTTAAAAAGTATTTTTAATTAATTTAATTTTAAGTGGTTATGCAAAGAGACTCTCATGCCTGAGGCTCCAAAGTCCCAGGTTCAATACCCTGCACCATAAACCAAAAATAAGCAGTGCTCTGGTATTAAAAAAAAAAAAAAAAAAAAGGTTAATTTTCACTCCATAGAGCACAACTGTACAGACTATTAAAAAGAATAAATGATCAGATGCTACAGATGGTTACAGAAACTCACATACAAAATACTGGTTGAATTTTTTTAAACTAAATTGTCCTATGAAGAGCATTCACAGGTCCACAGGGGGGAAACAGTAGTAGTAAGAAAATACAGTAGCAGTGAGACATCTTAGTGGCAAGGTAAAGGTCAAAAGAATGTGGTATTATTTTGGAAAATTCAACACTGTTAACGAAAGTCAATCTGTTGTCCTCAAATCAAACAAAACAGTTATGCTAACTACAGAGAAGCCGAGCATATCATGCAAACAGAGAGAATGACATTACCAACCACAGGAGGATGAGATGTTCCCTAATGTCTTCACAAGACTCACAAAGAACAACTGATCCAATAGCAGATTGTATGTGATGGAGGAGGGAAAATGATTATTGAGAGCAAGGGATTCTTACTAGAATTGATCTAATCACTGCTGTCAGTCCAACACAGCTTTCCCAAGAGCCTACTATGCATCTCTAGTCTGGACGCCAGAGTAAACAAAACAGACACAAATTCCTGCCCATAGGGAGATGACAATGTAGGAAGGGTTTAAAATACCTGCCCCTTGGGCAAAATATGCATGACTGCCTATCGAATATGTTATGGAAAATTCAAGAAAAGAAACTGTGATGAAAAACACACAATGATAACACATCAGTGACAGATAGTGAAACTGTACCAGCAGCAAGCCCATGCTGATATTTCTAAATACACACGACAAAACCAAATTCCCACAATCACTTCACTCTGATGTGGCACAGTACTACATGATTTATAAATCTGTATGATAAGAAGTTCTATTTGCTAAACAGTATTACAGGACAAGGGTGGCACGGAATCTCAGAGTAGCAACCGACAAGATTCAAACCTACAGACTAGTTCCTCCTGGAGAAGAAACTGGAAAGCATGAGACTTACCAAAAACAAACTAAGAAAAAACTCCAATGTTATCTAAAAACGTGCTCCAGAAACGGGGGCAAAAAAATACAACAGATTGTGTATTGGCTAAGACAAAGCTGTTGTTGCCAGAACAGAAACACGAATTTTAGAAGGAAATATTGACAGTTCTATCATTCTGGGAGGTAGTGTCCCATGTGTAGCCCAGCGATTCGCTGACCTGGGACTCCGCCGTTTGTCCAGTCAACTTGGGAAGGGGACAGAATGCGCATCCGATGGGTTACTAGGCGACAGTGACCCTAACAAGGGCTCGTGAGATGGTCCTGGCAGGACTGTCCCCTCCCTGAGGGCTGCACAAATGCACAAAAGCCAGTAAGACATACAGACATGCAGACTCAGTGCAACTGCCAGGGTTAAACAAGTAGGGAGACTCGCCATCCTGTTCACTGGAGGAGGTGGGGGGCAAAAAACAAATGAACAAACGAAAAAAAAGACACATCCAAGAACTTCATCTCTGGGAGAACCACTGCAATTTCCAAGAGAGGGAACGGGGTCATAGAACTCCGATGGTGGGAACTGGATGGGACAGTACCCCTGCGATCTTACAATTTTGTAAATCAATATTAAATCACTAACACAAAATTAAATTAAAAAAAAATTTTCATCTCGAAGCTTAGAACACACAATGTTCTGAAGCTTTGTAGCCCCAGATCTTTCAAATTGTTTTCTGAGGAGGACTGATGGTTCTCAGTATTCTTAGGGTCCTTATGTTGGACCTCTCCAAGACTGTTGGTGAACCCCCCGCCCCACCGGCATGGGGTGGGTGGGTGGAGCTGGTAGGTGCACCTGCAGCCGAGGAGTGGGTTCAAAGGCCAGCACCTCCCATCAGAGAGCAAAACAGGAAATTTAAAGACACGGAGGAATGGAGGATGGTGGAAAGACACCCCAGTAAATAAGGCCGATGACTGCCCAGAGTTGGGGAGCACACCAACCATACTCATCCCTCAGAAAGGCCGAGACGATAGAAAAAAAGGAGCCTCGGGCCGGGACCTTCGCGCCCCCGGAACCCAACACCCAGTCCCCAGCGGGTGGGGGAGGAGCAATGCCCGGGAACCCCCCTCCCGCCCCTCTCCCCTCAACCCCGCCCATTGGGTCCGCCCAGTCCCGCCGGCTACTCACCGGATTCGCTTCCCACATAACGGTGGCGAAATCGAGCGAAGAGAGCCCGAGGGAAGGACAAGCCGCGGAGCCCCGGTGTTGGGGTTTGCACTTCAGGGTCAACCTCGGCGCAGACCTCCGTGCGCCCACTCCCTGTCACAAGTCTGCCTCTTTAGACCACCGAACCTCCCGACTTCCGCCTGCAGCCGGCCAATCAGAGCTTGTCCCCGCCCACCCCGGAAGTCTTCCCCGCCCCCGACGCGCTCTTCCGGCCATGGTGGGCGGGGCGCCGCGGGTTTTTAAATGGCTGTGGGGCTCGGGTTCTTTCCTCTTGAGGCCACCCTGCGCGGCCCCCTCTGGTGTTTATTGATCACTTTGTGTGTGGTGTGGTAGTCCGGAGTCCGCCCAGGACAGTCATCCTAGAATGGCCCCTGGCCACCCTCAGAAAGAGCAGCGGTAGTGTCCACTTGAGACTATAGTGAGACCTCACCAGCTACAGGCCAAGCGGTGGTGCACCTGGTTAAGCGCTCACATCACAGTGCACAAGGACTCAGGTTCGAGTCCCCGCCCCCCATCTGCAGTGGGGAAGCTTCATGAGAGGTGAAGCAGGACTGCAGGTGGCTCTCTGTCTCTCTCCCTCACCCCTCTCAATTTCTCTCTCTCTGTCATTATCCAATAATAAATAGAAATATTAAAAAAAAATTCAGTAGGTGACAACCGTGTGTCACCATCCTAGCAGACGGAGCCCTACCCGGTCCCTGCCCGCGTGAGGCCTGGAGTGTAGAAAAAGGGAAACAATTCGCAAGTAAGGTGGAGTGTGGCTCAGAGGTGGTGGGCAAGTTGCAGCACCCAGACCAGGCCTGCGTCATCCCTTCCCAGAAGTCAAATCTGACCCCTCAGGCTGTCTCCAGGATCCACCTGGAGACAAGCAACAAGCTGAGAGGGGGCCGGCAGGGTATCTTAGACAACCAAGTGGAATTGACTTATAAGAAAACTGAGGGGCTGGGGAGAGACAGCATAATGGTTCTGCAAAAGCCTTTCAAGCCTGAGGCTCTGAGGTCCCAGGTTCAAGCCCCACCATAAGCCAGAACTGAGTAGTGTTCTGGCCTTAAAAAGAAGAAAACTGGGAAATTTTACACGTGACAGCAACAGTATTTAGTTGACTGTAAACGGTCAATCTTCCCAATAGATTTTTTTTTTTATTGTTAATGAAAAAGATCAGAGAAACAGTTTGTTCAATAAACTTTTGGTTTATTCCAGATCTCTGCACATCATACATCATTTCTTCAGAAGGGCAGGGAGGCAGTTCATGGGTGCAGAGGGAGCAGGCATCTTGTGTTTGAGGTCTTGGGCAGCGCTCTGTGACAACATCAGGGATGGTGGATTGGTGCTGTGATGTCTCTCTTCTCACCCCTTCAAATAATGAGGGGGGCTGCTCAAGGCTGGCATCACACATGCCCCCAAGGGCCCAATTTCATTCTCCTAAGCTGCAGACATTAAAGTAAGGAGAGACTTTGATGCTTTAGCAGCCTGGGAGAACAGAGGATGCACACATGCCTAAGGCTCCCTGTTGGATTCTTGGTGCCACCATATACCATAGTGGTGCTCTGACACACTCTCTCTCTCTCTCTCTCTCTCTCGATAGGTAGTCTTTAAAAGTATTTGATTTGCATCCTTCATTGCTACCATCTCTCACCTGAGAGAGAGAAAAAGGAAAGAAAAAAAAAAGTGTGTGTGTGTGTGTGTGTGTGCCAGGAGTAGTGGAATCATGGAGGTTTGAAGTCCCAGCAAAAACCCTGGTGACAAAAACAAAAACAAATGCACAAAACCGTATAGCTCTCTGTCTCTCTATCTGAATGAAAAAGTGGCCTGGGAGTAGTGAAGTCATACATATTATTGAGGATTCCAACTCTTTAAAACCAGCAAACAACCACTGTCTTGTAATGGAATAGTTAATATGTTAGAACCAAACATTGTGTTGGTTATGTGGGCCACAAAGTATTGGTGTTGGTGTGATATAATACTATAGGCTCTGAAATCTAGGTCCTTTGTAAGTAGCTTCTTTTCCTTCTTCTTTTACCAAGATTTGTACAATTCTTAGAAAGTTTGACCTGGATAGTTAGTTTTTATTGCTATTATGAATGAAGTATTTTTCATTGCTGTAAGTTAGGAAAACTTAATTTTGTGTATTTATGTTGTGTTATGCCACATTGCAAAATCTTACTAGTCTGAACTTCTCAGTAGCTGATCAGAATTTTTACACTAGCAATCATAGCACCTACAAGAAATGCCTTTTTTTTTTTTTTTACTTCTTCCTGTAGCATCATCCAAAGCCTCAGAAAATGTTTGAGGACTACAGTACGTAATAATGGTCAGTCAGTCTTTACTTCATTAAACAAGTATCTTCCCCTAAGTAGACAATAGATAATTATCAGATATGTATCCTAGCAAGTGGTGTAGTGGATGAAGCCCTAGGAATCAAGCATGAGGTCCCGAGTTTGAACCCCGTCATCATATATGCCAGGGTTCTCATTCTCTCTGTGTCTCTCTCTCTCTCTCTCTCTCCCTCTAATAGACAAAAATTTGGGGGGCCAGGTGGTGGTGCACCTGCTTGAGCGCATGTATTACAATGTGCAAGGACCCAGGTTCAAGCCCCCGGCCCCCATCTGCAGGGGGAAGCTTTACGAGTGGTGAAGCAGGGCTGCAGGTGTCTGTCTCTCTGTCTCTCTCCCTCTATATCACCCCCCCTTGATTTCTGGCTGTCTCTATCCAATAAATAAAGATAATAATAAATAAAAAAAAAATTTTAAAAGAAAAAGTAAACAAAAAATATTTTAAATCAATCAGTAGCCTACCATATTTAAATAAATGTCTTTCATTTTTTAATTAACTATTTATTTATAAAATGGAAACACTGACAAGGTGAACTCTTGTGTGATGCTTGAAGTTGCCCTGCTGCAGAGCCTGGCACTGGGAACACTCCCTTCTGCATTCAGGTGGCAGGCAAAGTGCTCAAGCCATGCCTGCTGGGCATAGTCAGTAGTTTTCTTAGAAACTAAACAAATGGAAGACATTGGACTTTCTTTCATGTTTTCTGTGTGTGTTTCAGGTGCAGATGTATTTTTATTTTCACGTAGGAGAAGACACAGAAAGGAGAGAGAAGAGAGATACCACAGTATCCCTTCACTACTCATGAAACTTCCCTTTCACATGGTGCTCCCCACATGGTGACGGAGGTCCTTGCACAAATTCCCCTTCCCCCACAGCACGCTGTGGAGCAGTCTGAAACCACACTAACTCCAGCCCAGGGACACTGAGGGACTGCAGCCCCCCCACCCCACCCACCCCCCACTGGAGCTTTGTATGTCAGCTAGATGGAGGAAATGTCTGAGGGGAAGGAGGAGGAGGGGAAAAGGAAAAGGGGGAGGAGGAGAAACTGAGTCACTGAAAAGCATGAGCATAGTCTGCAGAAGGAGACAGGTTGAGAGATGATGGTGACAAGGTAGCTGTGTGTGTAGGAGAGGACAGGTACTCAAATCACCCTGCCCAGGGCAGGAGAAGGAGAAAAAAGAAACAAGCGTGAAGTGAGATGCGAGAGATAGTTTCATCTATCACTTTGTTTGTTTGTTTTTACCAGTGCTGGTTTATGGTGGTACTAGGGCTTGAACCTGGGACCTTTTGTGCCTCAGACATGGAAGACTCTTTGTATACCTATTGTGCTATCTTCCTAGCCCTACCTATCACTTTAATGTCATGACCATATACATATGTATTTTTTGTTCTTAAAGACCACATTTACAGGTGAAAATGGGGGACACACAGTGCCTGCATTTGAGAGTCAGACTGGATTTCAAGGGAAGAAGCAGGAGACTGGAAGAAGGTACAGAAGCAAACATGAGGCCACAAGAGAGTCTGGGGCACCAGTCTGTGTTTGTGTTGGTTACCCTTGAACATGAAGCCCCAGCCTCAGTCTGAAAAAGACCCAACAGTGAGGTGTCCTCAGAACCAGCTGGGCTGTTATGTCTGATGGTTTAACAACCCCCAGGGAACTGAGAATTGAAATAAGCAGGTGAAACATTTGCTGAAGCTGGGGCCCAGGCGGGAGGCGGTGGCGCACCTGGCTAAGTGTACACATTACAGTGCGCAAGGATCCGGGTTCTAGTTCCTGGTCTGCACCCGCAGGGGGAAAGCTTCATGAGTGGTGAAGCAGGTCTACAGGTTTCTCTCTGTCTCTCTTCTGCACTATTCCCCCTCCCCTCACAGTTTCTCTCTGTCTCTGTTCAAAACCAATAAAGATTAAACAAAATAAATAAAAACATTTGCTGAAGCTGGGATCAGAATACCTGTGAAAGAGTTTTCCGGAAGATAAGGAGAAGAGGAAGAAGGAGGAGGAGAAGAATCCTGTAAGTATACCTGATTTAAAAAATGTGATCCCAAATTATATCCAACTGACCAAAAAAAGAAAGAAAAAAGAAGCATTGGATACCTCCACCCCTACACAAACTAACTCTCTCTGTCTCTCAATGGACAAGCTCCATTGAAAACACTGCATAATTATTAGCCACGCAGAGACATTCTCGAGGCACAAACATAGGCATCAGCATGCAGCTCGCAGCAGCTGAGACGGATGCCACCCTAATTAGGATGGGACATTCTGAACAGGCCCCAAGCTGTGACATTCCTGGCTGGGGTGGAAGGGTAGGAGGGCTTTACTTCCAGGAATGCCACATCGGAGTTCTGGTCAACATATTGTAAAAAGAGACATAATTGGGATGACCCAGAAAGGTTAAGCAGATGTGACTTGCTCTTAGGGCACCTAGGACCTGCAAGTAGAGGTAAGACAGGTGAGGTGACTTGCCTGAGAATCTGAGTTCAGTCTCCGACACTACCTATTCTAGAGTGCATTGATCTTCCTATCGATACCTCTTCTTCAAAGACATGTTCACTGATACTTTCATGTGAATCACTCCTCAACTCTTCATTCAACAGTTGTTTAGTCGGCTCCCTCCATGTTCCAGGTGATGTCTCAAGTCTTTGGACACATCGGTGAATAAAACAAGTCATTGCCTTGGTGGAATTTACACAGCAGAGAGACTGGCAGGCTGGAGCAGGGATTGGTGGGGAAGACGGTGCCATGTCATAGATGGTTAAGTGGTTTAGTATGTCATTAGGTGATAAGAGCCATGGCGGGGAAGGGAGGGGGCACAGCAGATGTCTGATTTGCAAGCTTAAGGCTCTGAGTTGGATCCTTGGCATCTTAAATATCAGTGATACTTTGGTATTCTCTGTCTTGTAAATAAATAAATCTTAAAAATATGAAAGTGATGAGTTAAATAATAGCAAAACAAACACCATGATGAAGGTTAGAGATATTGGAAGCAGTCAAGAAGGACCACCTTAAAAGAGTAGCATAGGGGGGCCAAGTGGGACCTGGTTGACTGCACAAATACATTACCATGCCCAAGGACCTGGGTTCAAGCCCTAGGCTCCCACCTGCAGTGGGTGGGGGTGGGGAGGCAGGAAACTTCAGGAGTGGTGAAGCAGTGCTGCTCTTTTTCTACCTCTCTATTTCCCCCTTCCCTCTCAATTCCTATCTATCCAAAGGATAATTTTAAAAGGAAAATAAATGGCCACCAAGATCAGTGAATTCATCATGTAAGCATTACACCTGGTGGCAATAAAAGTTAAAAGAGGGTAACATAGTTGAAGAAAAATATGGAGAGAATGGAGGAGTGAGCTTTAATTGATTTCCTGGCAGAATATTCCACAGGGAACCAGCCAGCATAGAGTTCCTAAGAAGAGAAAGAGAGAGATCAGACTCATGTTTTGGAAGAGGAGGGGAGTAATTGCAGAGACCCAGAATAAGTAGCAAATATAGTTGGTTCTTGAATAAAGGGAGGGGACAGCTAGAGATACCACCCCATACTCCCCCAACTTGAAAATCTGCATAGTTTACAGTGAGCCCTCCATGGCCACTGGCTCTTTGTCTAAAGATTCAGCCATCAGATGTCTGTGTTGGGTGAGTCTGTGAATGCAGTCTCAGACAGAAAACAACACGTATAAGTGGACCCTCAAGGTCCAAACCAGTTGTAGTTCAAAGGTGAACTGTATTCATGCAGTGTTAAGTATGTTCCTGGCACTGTTCTAGCCTCTCTATACCTCAATAAATATACTCACAACCACCCAAAAAAGTAGATGGATTTTTTTTTTCCCATAGCACTCTTCAGCTCTGGTTTATAGCAGTGCAGGAAATTGAACTTAGGGCTTTTAGAGCCTCAAGCATGAGAGTTTGTTTGTATAACTGCTATAATATCTCACCCTCACCCAGTTGATAGTCTTTTTTTAATAATTTTTTTAAATATTTATTTTATTTATTTATTCCCTTTTGTTGCCCTTGTTTTATTTTTGTAGTTATTATTGTTGTTGTTGTTGGATAGGACAGAGAGAAATGGAGAGAGGAGGGGAAGACAGAGAGGAGGAGAGAAAGATAGACACCTGCAGACCTGCTTCACCACCTGTGAAGCAACTCCCCTGCAGGTGGGGAGCCGGGGTTCGAACCGGGATCCTTATGTCGGTCCTTGTGCTTTGCGCCACCTGTGCTTAACCCGCTGCGCTACAGCCCGACTCCCAAAGTTGATAGTCTTATTACCCCATTTGCATGCAAGGAAGGGGACAAAGACACAATTTGGCCGTTCAAGGATGCAAACCTAATTTCTAACTTCAGTCTAATCACTACTCTGTTCTCTGCCATATGATTCCAGTGCATGTACCTTTGTCTTTCCAGTGTAGGGAAATGAATTAAGAGCATGGGTGAGGTCAGCCCATTCTTTCCCATTCCATATACTTAGAGGGAAAGGAGGAAGGAGGGAGAGACACCAAAGCAAAGCTCCAACATCCATGAAGTCCCCTTTACTTCCATCCATGGTGCTGTCATTTGGTGCCAGTGCCAGGGCCTTACTCATGGTAAGGCATGTGTACTACCCACTGAGCTATATTAATCATGGACTTCTTACCTGACTCACCACCCATACACTTTGGATCTAGCCCTGATGACCTGATTGCAGTGGAATTCAAGTACTCTGCTAAGGTGATTTTCTGTTTTCTCATTTATCACTCATGATCTCCTAACCCTTCCTCCCCCCCCCACCCCGCCTTCTCCACCTTCTCCTGACCTTTGCCCTTTGCAGCTAACCCATCACTGAGGCCTGCCACTTTCCCCCTGGCAAGTCAAGGAAATATCTGTGAACTTCAGTTCCTTTTGGAAGAGAGATTTGTAGAACAATAGTTGGGTTTTCTATGTACTAGTCTTATTCTGCAGATCCCTAAGAGGCAGAGAGGACTATCACTTGCGTTTAGGTACTGAGAGTGCTGGGTGGTTGCATACCCAGTAACACGCACACATCACTATGTGTGAGGACCCCTATGATCACTATGAGTTCAACCCCCCTTCCCATCTATGGGGGGTGGGATGATTCATGAGCATTGAAGCAGTGCTGCAAGTGTCTTTCTCCCCCAGTGATAACCCTGGTGGCAATAAAAAGCCAGATCCTGGAACCAAGGAGGAGTCTTAGTGGTATATCACCTAATTCACATGCCTAAGGCTCTGGGTTAGGTCCCAGGCACTGCTTGAAAGCAACATGAAGAACTCCATGGATGGTGAAGTAGTGTTTTGCTCTCTCTCCCTCCTCTAAACATTCTGGGGGGCGGGGGGAGGGGGTTCCAGAGAGGTGGCTCATGTGTGACACCCAGGATTAGATCTTCAACACCACATTAAAAACGAAACAAAGACAAACACTAACTCTTGCCTTTTCTTCTATGCCAACAGATGATGTTTGGTGGGGGTCTGTCTAGAGCCTGGTACCTTCTGCTCTGCTCATGGGCTTTGTTCTGTGCTCTCAAGAAAGACCATACATCCTTCTATTAACTGCTTTTATGAGTTAAGCGATTGGTTATTTTTAAGACTTGTCATTTTTCTGGGGGAGAGAGAGAAAGAGAGATTGAGAGGCCAGACTGCCACACACAGTTCTTGCAAGTCCTGTGTTCTTACTACTGAGATAGGTCTCTGGCCAAACTATGGGCTTGAAATAGAGAAAAATACAGGGGCCAGGCAGTGGTATACCTGGTTAAGCACACGGACCCAGGTTCAAACCCCCAGTCCTCACCTGTAAGGGAGAAGCTTCATGAGTGGTGAGGGAGTGTTACCTATCTTCTGTCTGTCTGTCTGTCTGTCTGTCTGTCTGTCTGTCTGTCTATCTATCTATCTAATTGACACTGGGTTATCAGTGGGGCTTGGTGACTGCACTATGAATACACTGCTCCTGACAGCTATTTTTTCCCTTTTTTCTTTCTAATTTTTTTTATTATTATTAAATAGGACAGAGAGAAATTGAGAGAAGACAGGGAGATAGAGAGGGAAAGATAAAGGTAGACACCTGCAAACCTGTTTCACTACTCATGAAGTGGACCCTTTGCAGTTGTGGAATGGGGCTTCAAACCTGTTCCTTGTGCTTATACTGAACTGAGCACACCACCGCCTGGCCTCCTCTCTTTCCCTCTCTATCTCCACCTCCCCTCTCAAATTATTTCCATCTATATCCAATAGTAAATATATATATATATATTTAAAAAAAAGAAAATGCATGATATGTGTAATTTGTCTCAACAGAGTCATTCAAAGATTTTATTTTGTAGTTAATTGGGTGGGATCTCAGCTTTCACCACCACCCCCCTTGCTAACCTTTCTCCTGACCTCTTTCCTCCTTCACATCACTCCAGGGGCGTCTAGAACTGCACTTGGAATAGTAACCTTCCCTGGGTCCTCAACGATAGCCACAGTGACAACTTTGTTTTGATTGCAAGTGTTTCTACCTTTATGCCAAGGAAGAGAAATTATTCCCTCCCATCACTCCCTCAGTACTGGCTTTCCATATTAGAAAAACAACTCTTGACATTTTTATTTATTTATTTTACCAAAACACTGTTCAGTTCTGGTTTATGTTGGTGCCGGGGATTAAACCTGTGACTTTGGAGCCACAGGCTCTTTGCTTAACCATTTTGCTATCTACCCCACCCTCTGACATTCTTTTGATGCTAGCAGAAGCACACACGTATGTTCGTGTGCACACACATACACACACACGTCACATATGATGAAGTTGTTAGTGATGTTCACATGCACAAGGGTTCAAAAGCTCATTTATCAGTCTAGATGGGGACACACATGCTCCCCGAATCATAGGAGAGAGGCCCAGGGTACCATGTTTAAGTCTGAAACAGCCAGGAGACTCCAGGCCTGATGCAAGGCTGAATGATGATGAGCTCATGACATCCCGTTGGTGGGAGGCTTAGTTCTCCGTGAGAAAGATTGGACAGTCAGGTCTTGTGATGTCCAAAGTCACTGCCAGGTGTCACAGCCCATAGCCTGGCATCATAACATGGCAGACCAAGGTGAGGCTCAGCTATACCATCCCCAATATGCCCAGAAAGTGGGAAGCCAGAGATGAGCTCTGCCTTTCAGGAACTTCTAACATATGAAGAGTATGGGGGTGGGGTCTCCACCTCCATTTAGTTTTGTGGATAATGCTTGCCTTGTGCTTTTAATATTCTCCTATGATCCAATACTCAGAAGTGCTCTTCACAGTCTAGATGAACCCTGAAACTAGAATGAGCATATATATGTATGTGTGTGTGTGTGTATATATATATATATATATATATATATATATATATATATATATATATATATATATATATATATATATATATATATAGTCTTTTTAGAGCTCTGTGGATTACCCACAGTGTGGCATTAAGGAGTACCACTACTGGTCTTGAGATGAACCCGATGTGTATAGCAACTACTCAAAAACTCATTGCCTTGAGCTGGTGGGGGAGATGCATAGTGGTAGCACATGTGACTGACTTGGGAGAGGTTCTAGGTTCGAGCCCCAGGACCACCAATAATAGCGAGAGCTGAGCAGTACTCTGATAGAAAATGCCCTGCAAACATTTCAGCTCATTCTCTCTACGGCAGTGCTCTTTTCCCTTCATTCACGTTGAAATACTCCCCTACTCAGGCTGAGTATTTTAACAGCCATCAGTCATGCGTGCTTGCTGTCAGAAGAAAAAAAAAGTGAAACTAAAAAATATAGGGAAAACTCACCCAACCCTGTTCTCTTTTCTCTAAAGACTAGTATATAATTTCAGATCTTTGAATAGAATATTGGGGGACACTTGAATGGATGATACAGAGGTAATAAATATTTGCCCCCCCCGAAGATTTTTCCAATGATGATATTTTGGGGAGCAGAGAGGAGTGGGCATCACTCCACCATAATCTGACTGCTTGTCTTTTTTCTCTAGCTAGGAAATGTGCCCATTTTGCCACTAGATGGCGCCAGAACACAGGCAAGAACAGCTTTGACAGGGAGCACAAACTTCCTGTAAGACAGAATTCCTTTGTTTCTGGATAGGAAATCATTATTATTAATTTAAATTATTGTTGTTATTATTAATTTAAAATCAAGCACATTTCAGAAAAATTCTGAAGTTTCTTTTCTGTAGTACCAGTTATCTGATTTATCCTACATGGACTAAATGGTTGAGAGTGAATGAAAATTGTATATATTGACAATATGTACTGGCAGTAAAGGGACTTAATAAAGAAGTAAACATCTCTTAACAATTTAATTTTAAAAGTTGATAAATATCTAGGAGACTTAGCTGCTTAATATAGTCAAAGATGATCGGTTTTAGATTCTTTTTTTAAGAAAAAGATTATTTATTGTCACGGAAGAACCAAATCCTTACTCTGCTACATGCAGACCTGGGATTTGACCCAGGAACTCCATACTTCCAAATGCAAAGCTCCACCTATTGTCTCACTTCCCAGGCTGCAAGTTTTAGATTCTTCTTATGCCACAAATGGAGTTTTGCTAGTTAGGTAAAACAGATCCAGGTAACCACAGATAAAAAGAACTCTCCCACTTGGGAGTCAGGCAGTAGCAGATTGAGTTAAGTGCACATGGTGCAAAGTGCAAGGGCCAGTTAGGATCCTGGTTCCAACCCCTGGGTCCCCACCTGCAGGGGAGTCACTTCACAGGCGGTAAAGCAGGTCTGCAGGCGTCTCTCTGTTTGGCTTCCTCTCTATATCCCCCTTCTCTCTCAATTTCTCTCTGTCTCTATCCAATAACAAATAAATAAATAAATTATAAAAAAAAGAACTCTACCACTTATCAAGAAGCCATACTGTTTTTATGTATTTGGATTTATCTGAGGGTTATTTGATGGACAAATTGACAACTAAGTCATCATTTGAGCTCTAAATGATAACCACATTCTGATAAATTAACATCTGAGTAGAGTCTAGAATTTTGATTTGTTAAAGAGCTTTCATGTATGTTGGCTTCCTCCCATCACCCAAGGGCTTTTGTTCAAACTCCTAGAACCTTCATAACTGACCACTCTGAAAAGCTAACTATTGAATTTCCAGATGGTTCTAACTGCCAGAAAGGTCTTCTTTAGACTTAGCCAAAGTTTGGCTTTTCATAGTGTCCACTGAGCCCTGTGAGTTCTTCTAAAGAAATGCAGAACCAAATGTCTACTTCAAATGACTTCTCTTTAAATATGATGGTTTATGTCTTCTCAGACTAAAATAGTGTGAGTTTCTCTTTCTCTTTTTAGATAGAGCCAGAGGGAGAGAGACCACAGCACCAAAGCTCTCTCCCTTTCTATCTCCTCCTCCCCTCTCAATTTCTCTCTGTCCTATCAACAAAAATGAATAATAGCCTCCAGGAGCAGTGGATTCATACTGCTGGTACCAAGTCCCAGCAGTAACTCTGGAGGCAAAAAAAAAAAAAAAAAAAATTGCAGGTATTAAGTAAGCCCTTGTGACATGGGGTGGACTTAAGCTCACTGTCATGGTCTGGAAAATGGCAAAGAATAATTTAATTCAGACTATGCTAACTTAGTGAAAATTTTGTTCCTCCTTCCTGAGTTGTGCCATCTTGGGCAGATAACTATAATTCTAAAAAAAAACAAAAAAAACAATGTTATCTGCTCTCTGAAATGAAGATACTGTTACTACTCACCTCACAGAGAAGCATAATTTAAGTTTGACCCACTTCTGAGGGAAAAAAATTTCTCAAAGCTCATAGCACATAGCAAGGGTCTGTTTCTATACTAGTGACAGTACCTGGTCATCTCTCATATCAGCTGTCTCTTGGTTTATGTCATAGGAAAACCTGAGAAGGATCTCCACTGGGAGATTGGGGAAAAAAAAATCCTCTCTGGGAAACACAAAGTGGAGCTTTCCAGTGATCTACACCAGGGTATCCCTGCAGGCCAGTGCATGAGCGCTAATCGGCACTCTGTCCAGTCCTCACCACAGCCCTGGCTGCACCCTCTGGCGACCCGCCAGTTCATGTCTCGTGCACAAGGTGGTTGTGATGTACCTCATCAAACGCCATGCTGAAAGCAAGCACGGTTCTGATGCCTCTTCTTTCTACCAATCTAATACCCCCATCAGAAAAAGAAAGAGCGAGATGGGGGGAGGGGAAGGGTGTGTGGGGGGCAGTAAATGAAGACATGTTTTGTTTTCTGAGATTCCGGGTTGGCTCTGAGTGTCTCTGCTTTTCTAAAGACTTACAAAGAGTCTACTTAATCATCTGCTCAGTTGATGGGTTAAAGTGGTGAAATTGTGGGTTATTTCCCCTCCCTGCGTTTCTATCATGATAATAATGTTTGTGGAGCAAATAGCTTTTTAAAATTCTGCTCTAGAATTCTGCCAAGGATAATTGTCAAGCTGACTGGCTTATCGTTTTTATAATATGCCCCTTCCCCCTCCCTTTTTTCTGAGAATCGGGACAACTTTGTTCTTCTCTTGTCTGTTAATAGTTCTCCTATTCTCCATGGGCTTTTTTTTTTTTCCCCTCAAAGATTGCTGACAATGGTTCTGCAAGTTCTTTGAGCAACCTGGGATGCGATTTGTCTAAGTCTGGAGATTTGAATTTATTAAGGGGAGTGAAAAGAACACTACACTCCTTTCTAGCTCTGGCTTTGCTCTTGACTAGCTGAGTGAGTGTGGGCAGGCTTTCATTTCACTTTAGCTTCAATCTCTCCATCTGTGAAGCCAGCATTGCACCAACTGAAGTTGAAGGCCCCTTCAAGGGTTGATGGTCTTTGTTCTATATGTCCAGTAATCTAACATTTTCTGACTAATTTTTTAAATCTATTCATGGCTTTGCATTTCAATATCGGTTGTTTTATTCTAGTTTGGGGAGATGACATTTTGGGGGTTAGACTCCAAATGCTTTAGCATGACCCATAAGGGTCCAACAATATCTGGCTGCACATTTCATTCTTTGTTTAGTTCTGATGGCTTCCTCTACCTACCTTATTGCCACTCAGTGGGGCCTGTCCATTCTTTTGCAAAGGAGATTTTGTTGAGGTGGAACGTCATCCCTGGTCTTGAGGCCTCCTTAAAGGACAAGTTGATTTCTCCAGGGCTCCTCATCAAGTATGCTCCTTTCTCTCAATCTCTTCTCTCCCTCTCCCCCCCTTCTTGACACAAGGGTTATTTCTGTCTCTAAATTTCTTCTCTCCCTCACCTTCATATTCTCTCTCTCTCACTCTCTCTCTCTCCTTTCTTGACACCAGGATTATTTCTGGGGCTTGGTGCTGGCACTATGAACCCACTGCTCCTGGCAGCCTTTTTTTTCCCTTTTTTTTTTCTTTTCTTTCTATTATACTTGATAGGATAAGAGAAATGAGGAGAGGGAGAGAGACACCTGTAGACCTGCTTCGCTGCTTGAGAAGCTTCCCACCTAAGGGATTCAAACACATGGTAATATGTGTGCTTAACTGAGTGCTCCACCACCCAGCTCCCTGTCTAAATTTCTTTCTTTGTTTGTTTTTTTTTTTTTTTTTGCTAGAAATTTTATAAATCCTGAACTATCTGTAGATTCTGTAGATGGTAATTTTTTTTCCTTTTTGTTGCCTTTGTTGTTTTATCATTGTTGTGATTATTATTATTATCACTGCTGTCATTGTTGTTGGATAGGACAGAGAGAAATGGAGAGAGAAGGGAAGACAGAGAGGGAGAGAGAAAGAGAGACACCTGCAGACCTGCTTCACCGCTTGTGAAGCAACCCCCCTGCAGGTGGAGAGCTGGGGGCTCAGACTGGGATCCCTGAATGGGCCCTTGAGCTTCATGCCACATGCACTTAACCCACTGCACTACCACCCGATGCCCCCTGTCCAAATTTCGCATGTATCTGGGGTACTTCACCAGGCACCATTGTCTACATTTGTGCTTCTGAGTTGTATTGGCATTGATTTATATGCTTTGGGTCCTTTCTTCCTGTTCTTCCCATAACCCATGTCCAGTTAATAATATAGTATTATATAAATTCATTTTGTTGATTTTATTAATTTTTTATGAAATTAATATTATAGTGTAAGTTAATAGTACCCCTGGAAGGATGCTGAGTGAATTCTAAGCTACTGCCAGTTTTTCTGAATCAAAACATGTAATATTCTAATATATAGAAAGTTTATTTTTTCCCTTGGATATCAGAAAAAGATGAGCTCTGGGAGACAAGGCCATGCTGCACCTGGCGGAGCACACATTACAGTGTTCAAGGCCCCGGTTCCAGGCCCTGATCCCCACCTGTAGGATGGGAAGCTTCACAAATAGTGAAGCAGGTCTGTAGGTGTCTCTTTGTCTTTATCTCCCTCTGTCTCCCCCCCCCATCAATTTCTCTCTGCCTCTATCCAAAAATAAATGAATGAGATAAAATATTTTTTAAAAAGGATGAACTCTGGTAGCTTAATACCAGCAAGCATTTCAGTCTTAAACAATAAAGGGGCTTTTTCCTTTTACTGAAACTGTAACTAGCTCACTTATCTCCCAGTATCACCACAAGTAAGGGATTTGAGGAAAGCTGTGGGATACAGACAGCTGTTAAGTGGTTGGCAGCTATCCTAATTCACCTTTTCCTATATTAACCAATGCCCCCTAAAGCTTTGGGTTGAAAACCAGGGTAACATCTTATCTATTATAATTTCATGGTTATATTTTTTAATGATTTAATAATAGAATAATTACTTTCTTGTTCTTTCTTTGCAGTGTGTGTGTGTGTGTGTGTTTGCCACTTGAGTTATCACTGGAGCTCAGTACCTGCCTGAGTCCCCTTTTCCTTGTTGGCCTTTTTTTTTTAACACGGGAAGAGAAGGAGAGACAGAGAGAAGGAGATACAACTGTAGCACTGCTTCACCACTTATGAAGCTTCTCCTCTGCAGGTGGGAAGCGGGGGCTTGAACCTAAGTCTTCCCATGTGTTTGCAAGTGTGCTTTACCAGGTGAACCATCACCGACCCCTTGAATAAATACTTCCATGTCCATCACTCCAGGTATGCATCCCAGCAAACATGGCAAATATAACTGTTAGCTTCCTCCCCTTCCACAATATTCAGGAACTACTTGTTCATAAGAGACTGTGAGTTGAAATGAGTACTCTTAACACAACACTTTGGACTTACACCAATGTAAAAAAAAAAAAAAAGTTAATCATGAGAAAAGACCTGTGGTGAGATTATAACTGAAAAAAAAAAGTGGTAGAGTATTTCCAAAAATAAGCTGTTCCTATGCTTATGAAGCATGTCAGAGACAGAGCTAAGACAAAGGGTGTTCATTTGTTGAATGGATGCTGAACATCTGTACATCCCGGACCTAATGGTGGAAGGAGGTGTTAGGGACTTGCAGTTATAGGGAAGGAGCTGACAGTCTCAGGGATGAGAGAAGAATCAAATAAGCAGATGCTGACAGTGTGGCAGGAGGAGGGCTGAAATAGTGACCTGTGGGTCCCCTGCACCCAGCGGCTGATGTGCATGGTGGAGGAACATTCCCGGGCAGTGAGTACACACGCTCGCCCTTCTCCTCCGGGAAGCTGCATGACTCGAGAGAGGAGGAGGTGTAGAGACTCCTCTGGTGGCTGCATCTCTGTGCTACAGGCAGGCTTCCAAAGTCCAGAGCTGAGACTCACGGACATTAGAATGGAAACTGCAAAGCCTAGGTCCTTCCAAGGTTCCTGGCCGTGTTTGCACAGCCTTTCATTGCCACACTGAAGGCAATATACTCACCTTTCCTGGGCAGATGGAAGTCAAGCAAGTGCTCAGTGAGCGCATGCTAAATGTGCTGGTGAGCATAATGGTAACATTACAACAACAACTGGCAGGAAAGCAAAAGGGAAGGTAGGTGAAGCAGCCACCCTGCCACATTTTCTGGTTTCTGGTGCTTTAGCCTACAGGAGTGTATGGACACATACACTCCTGCAACCCCAAATTCCTTTCAGGTCACAGTCATCCAGAAACAAGTCTAACTAACTATGCCATATCTCCTCTCTCCCCCAAAGAGCCTGTGCACAAGTCCACTCCCTGAGAGGTCAGCTGTCAGCCTCCCATTCCTGAGCCCCCAGCTGCCTCCTCTCAATCCTTCACACAGCAACAACTTCAAGGTCAGCCTACAGCCTGCACGGGAGCTGCACCAAACCTCCCTGGTTCCTTCTTGACATCCCCAGGGAAAAGGGTAGGCTCACCCCTTCCTTCCACTTGAGAATCAAGACCCAGGAAACCTGATCACTTGCCCAAGGTCTAGAGCCATGGAGCTAGAACAGGCGTGAGACCCAGGACTGCTTTATGAGCCTCCTGGCTGGCTGAGCATCTTGCTATTACTAGTGGGAGGCCAGGTCTCCAAGTCTGCCTGAGTTGCTTCGACACCCACAGGCCTTCAGTGAGGCTGAGAGGTGAGAACATGGTACTAACTCCCTTCTACTGAGGCAGCACTGGTCCTGGGGAGGCATGGGTTGGAGGGTTTCTTGAAGGTCTTCCTCCTCCTGGGAGCCCTTTCCTATGGCAGCAGGGAGGAAGGTGAGACAGTCAGGTAATAAATGCTCAGTAAATCATATCAGTGGAGGATCTAACTGCTTAGAAACACACTTTCAATGGAGCAGAAAGGGCAGGGAACCCCGATCTGTCCCTGACTAGTTCTTGAGCTTGGGTCCATGACTGTTTCTGAGTCTCCTTTTCCATGTCAGTGCTACAGGGAGAGTGCACACTCCTCTCTAAGGTATTGAAAACTCAGTCTAAGAGTACACACCAATCCTGTGGTCCAGTGATTGGAATTTTTTAAAATTTATTTTAAAATATATTTTATTTATTTATTTATTTATTTATTGGATAGAGACAGAGAGATTGAGAGGGAAAGGGGAGATAGGGAGGAAGAGAGACACCTGCAATACCACTTCGCCACTTATGAAGTGTCTCCTCTACAGGTAGGGACGGACCAGGCCTCAAACCCAGGTCCTTTTGCATTGTAACATGTGCGATCAACCAGGTGAGCCACTGTGTTCTATTCCCCCCCGCCCCGTGATTGGCCTATTTCAGTCCTCAGTACAATCATTTTTTTTATTTGAAAAGTGTTTTATTCAAAATGACTTTTGATTAAGTGAACTAGTGGCTTTGTTAAACCTTCTTTTTCTGAACTTAAATTTATTCATTAATAAAATTGTTTATTTTTATTTGTGTTATTAATTTTTTTATTCTGGATAAAGACAGAGAAACTGGGAGGGAAGGGAGAGATAAAGACAGTGAGATACCTGCAGTACTGCTTTATCACTCATGAAGCTTCCCCCCTGCAGTTAGGGACTGGGGGCTTAAACCTGGGTTCTTTCTCACTGTAATGTGTACACTCAACTAGATGCAGCACCACCTGGCCCCTAACATTTTTTTTTATTTGCCACCAAGGTTATTGTCAGGTATGAGAGCCTGCATGATGATTCTATCTCTCCTGGTAGGCATTCTTTTCACTTGTCTTTTTTGATAGATGATGAGACAGTGAGAAAAAATGAGGGAGGGGGAAAGAATGAGAGACCTCTGCAGCAATGTTTCACCACTCATGAAGCTTCCTTCCTGCAGATGGGGGCCACAAGGCTTGAACCTGTGTTGTGGTGGCATGTGTGCTGTACTGGACAAGCTACCACCTGGTTTTTCATGAATAAAGATATTAAAACAAACATACACATTCTTTAAAATAGAAGAAAAATGGAAAGGCTTTTTATTTTCCCCTTCACACAGATATTTCACTTCATTCCTAGTTGGTTAAATCTCCACTGAAAGTATGAAAGGTAACATTTGAAGAAAAATAACGGAAACTGAGGTTAATATTTTGAAATTAATCTAATCTAGAGTTGATATTCTGGATGCTTTTACTACTTCTCATCTCTGTATGTCTTTCCTTTTCTGTTTTATTTTTATCATGACTGCATCAGTTTACAGCACTGTATCTATTTTAGGAGTACATTACATATATACCACCTTTTGACATGTATATTACCAGTCCACCGCACTCATCACCAGGCACTCATACCTCTTCAGCATATTTCACCTTCCACCCTTCATTTTAACCATCACCACCCCCCATCATCCCAACACTATGGAGAAGTTCATTTGAAAGTAACAATAAAAGTCTTTCCAGAGAGGTAAAGTAGTGATTATGCACAAGAATCTCCTGCTTGAGGATCCAAGGTCTCCAGTTCAGTCATTAGCACTACCATATGCGAGGGTTGAGCAGTGCTCTGGTAAAACAAACAAGCAAGCAAACAAGGCAACAAGGCCATAGTCTTTGCTGGTGTTTTGGCTTTGAATGCTTAATTGAGTCTCGAGAAGGAACAGTAGAGGGCTGGCAAGATAGCACTCCAGGTAGGGTGCATGCCTTGCCATCAAGTCTCAAATCTATGACCTGGGGAGAACTACTGCAGTTTCCACTGAAGGGGCATAGGGACACACAACTCTGGTAGTGGGAATAGTGTGCAATTTTACCCCTATTATCTTATAATTTTGTAAATCAATATTAAATCAGTACTACTACTAATAATAATGATAAAAGAGGGTGGGGAACACAGTGTCCTGTGGTGGAGGGAAATGATGATGGAGGATAAGGTATGCTGACACCTGTCTTATAGAGGTATGAAACTGCACCACATTGACAACAGTCTGGTTAATCAACATTTTCTCAGTAAAGTGATAGCTTCCACCCTTGATAGAAAGAAAGAAAGAAAGAAAGAAAGAAAGAAAGAAAGAAAGAAAGAAGGAAAGAAAGATGCCTAGGGACTCTGAAAAAAGTAAAGAAAGACCCGTTAGTAGCAAGTTAATTGTACTTGATTCTTGGATCTCTCAACTGAATTACAAACCAAATTATTTCAAGACACTTAACTCAAGTTTCACTTTTTCTATCTCTGGAATCAAGAAGGTGCTTCCAGGCCTGCGATGAAGAGTCAGTGATAATGTCATTGACAGTATCAATTTTTCTACTTTCCCCACTCCTTGCCCTCTCTCCTCTTTCTATTGCACAATACACTGGAATGAACAACCCTTCCACATTCTTCTATGAAGCAAGTTAAGCAATAACCTTTTTTTCCCCCATTTGTTTTCTGCTTTTTCTTAGGAAAATTGACCATGGTCAATTTTCACTTTTACTTATCACAACTCATTTGCAAAAGCAAGTTCAAGAAGAAGGCTGTTTTGGATGTTGGTGGTTCTCTTTTGTTGTTAACTTTTTTTTTTTTTAAGACTGGGTACAGACAAGGTATTCAAGAAACATCCTTTCCAAAATTTACATTCTGACACTACAATCTTCTGTGATCTTGAGTAGCAAGGAGAGGAAGCCCTCCAGCACTCCTAGACATTCAAAGAGCCTTTACACAACCAAGAAAGGGGGCATTGAACTAGAGAGAAAAAAACCAAGTGTCACAAGCTTGCGTTGTTGTGTTATCAAGGGTGGAACTCAGAATGAGCTGAGACATGTGAAAACTGTTCAGGAACAGCAAGACAGATAGCTTCTTCTAAGGATGTTCTGAGCAGAAAGAACAGGGAAAGGCCAAGCAAGGCCAGTGTTAGGGGCAGATTGTGTAATGCCAGCAGATGGCAGATACAAAGCAGACTTACTCAACCCCTACTTACCTTCCATCTTCTCTGTCTCCAAGAAGAATCTCCCACCTGGAAAGGGTAATCTAAACACAAGTGAAGAGGAAATTGCAGCCTTGGGTGTGAAGTTCCGTAGAAAATAAATACCTGGCCTCTCTAAATAAGCTCAGATCTCCAGTCCCCCACAGATCACATCCAGAAGACTGAAAGAACTTGGAGGTTTAATCACAGCACCATTGTCAGGAATCTCTCAGAAATCTCAAGAGTGGTGCCAAGGGATTAGGGCTGGGCAGCTGTCCGAGTTGTCAAGAGGGGAATGTGTAGGTTCTGGAAAGTTTACAGTGTTGACTTTAACTTTGATCCTTAGCAAACTCCAATCTGGGTTATTAAAGAGTTAGATTGTAATCGCTTCAAAAAGGAAGTGGTAATTTCAAGAAGCCAGCACAAATTCATGTAAAACAAACCCTGCCACACTAACATCTTTTCACATCTCTCTCTCTCTAGCCACCCCCGTGTGTGTGTGTGTGTGTGTGTGTGTGTGTGTGTGTGTGTGTGTGGTCACCAATACTCATCAACCAGATTTTTCCAGTATTTTTGACAAAGTTTCCCATGGCTAGATGAATAGATAAAGACTGGATAATCTGTAGCTGGGTGATGGCACAACTGTATAGACTACTGCATCCAGAAACCATTCATGATTGGGCAAGGTCAGCAGAAGAGAGATACCTAGAACAAAATGTCCCTAGTCCTTGTTCTGACCTTTTCTGTAGAAAGACTTTCAATGACACGAGAGCTGTTGCCAGCATATAAATATGAGCTGACACAAAATGAAGAACTAGAAACCATACTCTACATGACAGAAACAGGATATAGGCTTCCTGAGCAAACACAATGGAAATTAATGGGGGTGGAAGGAGGGAGGGAGGAAATGACAAGTTTTCATTTTAATTTAAAAAATAAACACTCAAGTTTTTGACAATGGTTAATGTGAAAAAGTCGTGAGGATTTGCATTAACAGAAAGTTCAATAGAAGTCAACAGTTGTGGCTTGGGTACAAGAACAGTGAAGTCAGACAACCTGAGGGTGGAGTGGAAAGCAGACCATGTACCACTGGCCCCTCAGAGCGCTGGGCTTTCTTCAGAGAGGCCTGTTTCCCCTTCATACTAAGCTTTGTGGGTCTTTGTCTTTTTTTTTTTCTTTTGTCACCAGGATTATTGCTGAGGCTCAGTGCCTGCACAGCCACTCCAGGAAGCCATTTCCCTTCCTCTACCCTATTTTCTTCCTACTTATGATAGAGACAAAAAGAAGTCAAGAGGGAGGGAAGAAGAGAGGGAGAGAAAGAGCATCATTCCTTCTGAAGCTTCCTCCTTGAAGGTGAGGACCAGGGGCTGGGCTTGAACCTAAGTACTTATGCATTATAATGTGCATGTTCTGCTGGATGCACTAACACAGCCTGGCCCCTGTCATTTACTGTTTGCCTTTAGAAATAAAAAAGTCCCCAAAATGTAGAAAATCACAAAAAAACAAGTGATTTAGCACGCCACTGAGAGAGAACTATGACTATTAGTTCAGTTTGCATCTTTCAAGTAGTTCAGTTTGCATTTTCCAAGTCTTTGTGTGAAATGGAGGAAAATAGAGGCCAGTGCTAAATATGTGACTTGTGGAGAATTTATATTTATATTTTTTATGTGACATGAGGGAGTGAATCCAGTACCACATGTATGCAGCCTCCAACCAATACTGATTTTTTTTTTTTTTTTTAGAGAAGGTGGGGAGAGGAGTGAGCCAGACAGAAAGAACAGACAACACAGCACCATATCATCACCTGTGGATCCTCCCAGTCTCGTCTGTAGTGCTCCCACATAGTGCCAGGGCTCAAACCCAGGGCCTCATGCTTGGCAAGGCTCTTGCTCTCTCAAGAGAACTGTTACCTGCCTGCCATTAAAAAAAATCAACATGATATTCTGAGTTACTTACCCAACATACTGTATTTCCTATGAAAATATAGTTTCAATATTTGCACACCCCATAACATGCCTTAATTGAAAAGTTAGGGCATTTAGGTCGTCTCCACAAAGAAGGAGGTGGCATTGGATATTAAAGGGGAGGCTGGCAAGGAAATGAGCAAATAGGAAATCCAAACCAGTGGGGGTCAGGGTCTTAGAAATCATGCCAACATTTGTCATTACTATCCTTTCTGATGTATGGCATTCTCATAGGAGTGAAGTGGTATCTTATTGTTGTCTTTGTTTGCATTTCTCTGACAATCAGTCATTTGGGACACTTTCTCATATGCCTGTTGTTGGCCTTTTAAATCTTTAGTGAATGTTCTGTTCATCTACCCGTTTTTGGATTTTTTTTTTTTTTTGTCATTGCTGAGCTTGGTGAGCTCTTTATATATTTTGGTTATGAGCCTCTTGTCTGATGTATGTCATATAAATATCTTCTCCTGTTCTGTAAGAAATCTGTTTGGGTGGAGGTTTCTTTTGCTCTGCAAAAGCTCTTCAACTTGGGAATGATAATTGGCCCAACCTCTATGAAGAGCTGTCTGGAGAACTCTTAGAAGGCTAGAAATGGACCTACTCTATGATCCTGCAATTCCTCTCCTGGGGATATATCCTAAGGAACCCAACACACCCATCCAAAAAGATCTCCCCCCTACCCACCCGTCTTTTACTTTGGTGCAATACATTAACTTCAGTCCAGTTCTGCTTAGTGTTTTCTAGTCTGGTCTTTTTTTTTTTTTTCAACTTCTGCTTGTGAGTGATATCATCCCATATTCATCCTTCTGTTTCTGACTTATTTCACTTAACATGATTTCTTCAAGCTCCATCCAATATGGACTGAAAATGGAGAAATCATCAACTACTTGGCTATTAAGAATGATGAGTTCACCTTGTTCCTCTGATGGAGCCTGAAAGAATCATGGTAAGTGAGGATGAATATGGGATGACCTCACTCATAGTCAGAAACTGAGAAATAAGAACAGAAAAGGAAAACACAAAGCAGAACTTGGACTGGGTTTGGTGTATTGCACCAAAGTAAAGGACTCTGGCAGGGAAGGTGGGGTGCTTTCAGGTCCTGGTGCATGATGGTTGAGGAAGACCTAGTCTGGGGATGAGAATATTTTGTGGAAAATTGAGAAATTATACACTTGCATCAACAACTATATTTACTGTAAGCTATTAATCCCCTGAATAAGAAAAGAAAATCATGAGATGATGGGGCAGTTAAAATCATGAGAAAGGCTGGGTATGTAAAAAGAACCTTAATAATTGTCTGCAAACCCTTTAAGGAGTGACAAGTGGAAAAGAAGTGACTTATTTTGTGTTGCTGTAAGAGGTAAACTTAAGACAAGTGGAAAGAGAGGTAGGGAGTCTAGTTTCAGTCCATGAATCACGATGTCCGCTGCCAAGCCTGGTGAAAAAAGACCACCTCCCTCATGGTAAGTGCTCAGATGGCAATAGTGTTGGAATTAGCTGAGAGAAATCCACCATTGTGTGGGTGATTACCTCAAAGATTCCCTCCTACTGGCAGGCTTGGTGTTTCTTTCTGCTTTGTGGACCTGGCTTCTATGAAGACTGACAATGTGAAGGAGCAAAGATACCTAATATATATACATATATATATACACACATATATACATATATGTACATATATACATACATATACATGTATATGTGTATATATTATTTATAAAATGGAAACATTGACAAGACCATAGGATAAGAGGGCTACATTTCCGCACATTGCCCATCCCCAGAGCTCCATATCCAATCCCCTTCCTTGATAGCTTCCCTATTCTTTATCCCTCTGGAAGTATGAACCCAGAGTCTTTATGGGGTACAGAAGGTGGAAGGTCTTGCTTCTGTAACTGCTTCTCTGCTGAACATGAGTGTGGGAGTATGGATCGACATTTACATTATTAATGTTGCTGCTAGAGTCAGTGCTGGCATTCAGAGATGCTGTCTCCATCTCTCTACTTGGGCGTGGCTCTCATCTCTACAACAATGCATAGTCAACAAAGCATATTATTTTGTTTCCAACAACATATTTTTAAAAATTCCAATACTTTTTTATTGTTGTTAAAACTTAGGATTTAATTCCTATAGTTCATTTTTAAAGGTGAAGCATCAAAGTACTGTAGGAACAAGTTCCTGTTTTCTAGTTCTAGTTTTCTGGCACTTACCTATGATGCCATTCTTTTGGTGAGACCCACTAGTAATATGCTCCCTCCTTCCCTTTTTACCTTACTCCTTCCATCCCTGCCTTCTTTCCTACTCCCTTTCCTTTCTTTTTTTCCTTGTTTCATAATTGATGGAATCAGGGCCTTGCGCATGCATGATTTCACCACTTGGACCACTTTTTCCACCCAGAAAGACAGAAAGAAGAAAAGATATCATTGTCTCTAGTCTTCATTGCACAAAGTCTTCATTCATGTTTTATTTAGTTTTGTCTTAGAGAGAAGCAGAGGGAGACAGTGAGAGACCACAGCACCAAAGCTTCCTTCAGTGCAGTGGGGCCTGAGCTCAAACCTTGGTCACACACGTAGCAAAGCATCACACTATCCAGATGAGGCCTCAGAAGCTTCCCTCATAGCTATAGCAGCCTCATGTAGTGCCAGTCCTCTCACTTGGGTAGTATGCATAGCAATGCAGGCACCGCATCCAGTGCGCTACCTAACAGAGGGTAGGTGCTTCTTCATGGACTGTCACATGATGGTCCTTTGTCCTTTATGCTCTGTGTATTTAATACCCTGTGACTGGATTTTTAATGTTCTTTGAGGGGTAGAAATGTATGTCATTTTTCTTTTATGTTCCATCCTCTTGCTACCAATGATTTCCTAAAATGTACGAACAAATTAAGATAAGATGCAGGTCCATGTTTAGACTCCTTTAGCTTCCCAGTGCCTATCATAAGGAGTCTTTTTTTTTTTTTGATAGTCTATAATTTTCTTTTTTATTTACAAAAAGGAAACAATGACAAAACCATAGGATAAGAGGGGTATAACTCCACACAATTCCCACCATCAGAACTCTGTATCCCATACCCTTCCCTGATAGCTTTCCTATTCTTTAACCCTCTGGGAGTATGGACCCAAGGTCATTGTGGGATGCAGAAGGTGGAAGATCTGGCTTCTGTAATTGCTTCCCCACTGAATATGGGTGTTGACAGGTCAATCCATACTCCCAACCTGTCTTTCTCTTTCCCTAGTGGGGTGGGTCTCTGGGGCTGCGGGGCTCCAGGACACATTGGTGGGGTTGTCTGTCCAGGGAAGTCTGGTTGGCATCATGTTAGCATCTGGAACCTGGTGACTGAAAAGAGAGTTAATATATAAAGCCAAACAAGTTGTTGACTAATTGTGAACCTAGAGGCTGAAATAGTGCAGATGAAGAGTTGGGGGATCTCCGTTTTGTAGATAGCTAGTAGGCCTATTTTAGTTATATTCCAAAGGTCCTGTGGCTATACTAGTTTTTTCTTAATTCAGGTGGGAGGGAGCAGGGAAAAAGAGAAACTTGCCCATTTTCAATTCTGAGGAGGAAGTGGAGGGTGGTTCTGAGCAGCAGAATCAATACAGCTCTAGCTGCTGACCCTTAAACTGCATTTCCTGGTGGGATGAAATTCTCAGTCCTTTCGAGACAGTATATTATTTTGAGGGTGCTTGGGAATGCATGAGATTTTTATTTTTTTTATCAAAGGGTGCCATAGGTTTAGGTCATGGTTTAGAAACACTGACCTAAGGGGTGAAATAGTGCTGCATCTGTCACACATCAAGTTTTTAAGCGCGGACGAATCCGCCTGGACTCACGGTCTTCTATTGGTCTGTGGTTCCCCGTATGAAAAGCAATGCGATCTTAATGATTAGGGCTTTATAAGATGTTTTGATCTCTGCTAGGACAAACGTCCCCAATTTTTGCTCCCAAATTATCTTAGCGATGCTTGCCTTTTGTTCTTTCATGTTAATTTTCAGTATGGAGCTTTCCAAGTGCCTTAAAAAAAAAAAAGAAAGTAAAAGAACTCATTTTCATTTTAATTTAAATTGCACAGAGTTCACAGATTTGAATGGCGAGAGAGCTGACAACCTAATGATATTGGGTCTCTCCATGCATTTATTTTGGTATGGCAGGGCCTGTCGCCCACTCTAAGGACCTCTCCCTTGCAGGGCCCACATGCTTCCCATGAGGCCCAGACAGACCGGAAGTAAGGGCTGCCTTCCCAGTCTTCCTGGGTACTAGGCAGGACTTCATGACTCAGTACCCGGCAGTGGGGTTCAGGTGAAATCTTGTGAGAAAATGATGGTAAACATGGTTGTGTAAAGAGAAATTTCCTACTTTCCCTTCCAAGCTGGGCTATGTGGGAAAGGCTGTGATTTCCTTTTGAACCCAAAAGTTACTTAAGAGAAGTGTGTGTGTGTGTGTGTGTGTGTGTGTGTGTGTGTGTGTGTGTGTGTGTGTGTAACATTTCTCAGTTTTCCACATAACAATTCAAGCCCCTCTAGGTCCTCCTCTGCCATTATGTGCCAAGATCTGAGCCCTCCACCCCCCTCCAGCACTGGAGTCTTTTACTTTGGTGCAATATACTAAACCAACTCCAAGTTCTGCTTTGTGCTTTTTTATTTTTCAACTTTTTTTTTATGTTTGGGGGATTAATAGTTTATAGTGAGCTTTTTTTTTTTTGTCACTCAACATACTTAAAAAAACAAACACTTAACCATAAAGATCTCTTGTAGGCATCCAATATGATTGTTTATGATCAGAAAATATGTATGATGAAAATTCTTGGAGATTGATAATATATAGTAAATTATAACCTGTTTTTAATATACATAGGTATATATATAAAATTATTACATGATTTAAAGTTTTTTTTCAATAGTCTACATTCTTTACATGGTTTTACTTTTATATTTGATTCATTATTTTCTTTTTTTAATTGAGGAATCATAGTTTTAATGCATAGATCTCCTTTTATTATTTATTTATTTATTTGTGATAGAGACAAAGAGAAATTGAGAGGGAAGGGAAGGATAGAAAGAGAGAAAGAGAGACACTAGCAGCACTGCTTTGTCACTTGTAAAGCATCCCACTGCAGGTGGGGAACAGGAGTTCAAACCTGTGTCCTTATGCATAGTAATATTTGCACCACTGTTGAAATTTAACTTAAAAAGGGTTTTTGGGGAGCTGTGGCATGTAAAAGGATTCACAGTGGGGAGCTGAGGACAGGTTTAAACAATAGAAGGTTTTATTAGGGTGAAACAGGTAAAAGGCAAAGTAAGCAATTATCATCAGGGGTTAAGAGTACGCTAGGTCCATAAAGTCTGAGTATACTTATAAAAAGTTTAGTTCCATAAGATAAACAATTATCAGCTGAGGTATAAGTTGCTCATGGCTGTAGGGGTCTAAAAGTTTGCTGGCTAGCAGAGCCATATGTGTTCAGTTCCCTGGAGAAGTAGCCATGGCGGATACCTGGAACATCTCCACCAAGTTGAAGCAGCAGCCAAAGAGAGTGGCCTGCTCCAAGTCCCTGCCTTTTATACATTCCCTTGTGTTCCAGCCTCAGGCTGATGTCATTCATATGCTAATAGACCCAAACTCCTGTTGGGGGTCACAACACACCACCACCCCTCCCTTTAGTCAGTATTTTCTTTCTTCTTCTTTTTTTAACGTTTATTAATTTACTTTAAATTTTTTCCCTTTTGTTGCCCTTGTTGTTTATCATCGTTGTTGTTATTGCTGTTTTTATTGTTGGATAGGACAGAGAGAAGTGAAGAGGAGGGGAAGACAGAGAGGAGGAGAGAAAGACACCTGCAGACCTGCTTCACCGCTTTTGAAGAGAACCCCCTGCAGGTGGGGAGCCGAGGGCTCAAACTGGGATCCTTATGCCAGCCTTGCACTTTGCACCATGTGCACCTAACCCATCATGCCACTGCCTGGCTCCCTATTCAGTATTTTCTATTGAAGGATATTAGTCATGTACATGTAGGAAACTATCAATTTTCCCTTTATTTTTATTTTTTACAGCAGTGTTATCACTGGGGCTCAGTGCCAGCACAATAAAACCACCTTTCCTGATGGCCACTTTTACCTTTTATTTTGTTTTTTCATTTGATAGAGAGAGGTGAATTAAAAGAGGATAAAGAGGCAGAGAAAGAGAGACATCTGCAGCACTGCCCCACCACCTATGAAGCTTTCCCTTTACAGGTGAGGACCAGGGACTTGGAACTAGGCCCTTGAGTGTAACAATATGTGTGCTTAACTGGGTGTGCCACCCAGTCTTCTCTTTTCATATACTTTGAAGTCAGGTTATTTAGTGTAGAGTAATAATTGTTACATCATCTTAGCAGCTATTTCATTTTATGACTGTATGATGCTTTTCTTTTCCCGTTTGTTCTTTTTGCCATAAATTCCACTTTGTCTACTAGTAATATTGCTGCTCAACATGCCTTTGGAATCTGAATGATAGTTTCTTTCTCTCTTGATAGATTCACCTTTCTTGTCAGTCATATCTGGTTGTTCCTAACCCATTTATTTTCATTATCTCTGCTTTCAATACCGACTTTTTAAAAAGTCACACATTGAACCTTTTTCATTGTTTTGATTCTTTTCCTAATCATACATAAACTTTGTTTATTAAGTTCTTCTTTTTTTTCCACTTTATTGTTATTTCATAGAAGTTTCTCTTTTGTAAGGGGCCAGGTGGTGGTGCACCTGGTTAAGTGTTCACGTGAGAGTGTGCAAGTATCCAGGTTCAAGCCTCTGGTTGCCACCTGCAGGAGGAAAGCTTCACAAGTGATGAAGCAGTGCTTCAGGTGTCTGTCACTTTTCCTTTTTATCTGTCTCTCCCCTCTCAATTTCTCTCTGTCTTGATCCAATAATATGTTGTTGCGGTGGTCTGGTGTCGGGCTGCACCACGGAGAAGAGAGCGGACGTCCAGAGCAAAGGGGTACACAAATATTTATTATAGGATGGGGGGGGAGGTTTGGTTCAGACCACGTGGAGCCAGCCAGCAATGGCCGACCACGGGGGGAGAGCAGGGAGCGAGACCTCAGAGAGGGAGAGCCGAGAGCCCAGAGAGAGAGAGGGGAGGGGTGAGGGGGCTTTTTATTGGGCGACAACCAGGGGTGACGTGTAGGGCCAGGATTGGTTGAAAGGGGGAACTCTAGGATTTAGCGGGGCATAGCAAAACCTGGGGGCGGAGACTGCATCAGAATAACTCCTCAGCAACATCTCCTCCTATCCCTTTATATCTAAATGGACACAGTAAAGAAAAATGGAATGGAGCAGGCTTAAATGTTTTAGAGGAATGCCATGCTCAGGTGGGAAGATGTAGGACTTTCTGTGGAGGAGGGAAGGCTTAAATGGCTGCCAACCTTGTGAGATTTATGCGTCCTCCTGTGCTCAACCCCTCTTTAGAGAGAGAGACTTACCTGGAGAGACTCATCTCATAGGTTTAAGCGCAGCCTGCTCAACCATCTCTTCACAATATCTCTACATCTTTTCTATCTTTCTATCTAGTGATTGCATAAGATGTACAAAGTCTATAAAAGACTATCATGGGGCAGAAACCTTTTGGGCATAAGCCTAAATGATATAACAAAATAGGAAGGGACAAGTAGGGGAGTAGTAAAAGCCAGTGTGGTGTGAAGGGAAGGATTGGTGTGTAAAGGAACATTCCCTGTTTGGGTGGGGAAAGGGGCAAGGGTACATAATGAGGGGGAGGCAGGAGGCATGACCCACCAAACAGAGGGGCTATTTGGCATTGTATAGTCCTCAAGGCAACAGTCTGTAAAATCTATGAATTACTCAGGATCAGTCTATGAAAAACCAGCAGCGTGAAGGGAAATAAGCTGCTTCAAAATTGTGTAAAATGTATATAGGGTATGTCAGAAAGTCCGATACAAGTCTCAGTCCGAAGTAGATGGCTAGGGGAAGAATTGGCAGGGGATGCAACGCTGCATGAGGGAGGTCAGCCACTGGAATGTTGCTCTTTTGTAGATAGCTAGCTGGAACTGCCAACACGTAACAAGCAGGTCAGAAGCAGGAACGGTAACCAGGCATGAAGAAAGTTCTGTCCTTGGAGTCTGTGTATCAGGTTCTTCAGATCGCGTTGAGTGACATCTAGGGTTTCGGGGGGTGTGCCACGGTAGTCGTGCCATCTAGTGAGTGACGTCAGGGTGTGCAGGGGTTCAGATGGTTTTTCCGGGATTCCTGTGAAAGAAACACAAACAATCTGCTTCTCGTGGTTAATTTGAACTTGTAACAAGTTATAGGTTTGTTATAGTTGATACCTCGATGATTATAATTGGTTTAGAATCTCTTTATGATTTTATTTAAAGGTCATCTAATGTGACCTCCTGTAGCAGCCTCTACCGTAGGATCTTGAGACCAATTTTAGCTAAAATATGTATTTTAAACAGACTCAAATTGCTTAGAGAGTTAACGCATATTCGTGACAAAGATTTTAACGTTTACAGTGCCAGATTGATGCCAGATCTATTGTGGATTAATTTCCACAAGATAGTTTACAGGGCACCTTTGGGGGCCCTTCAAAGGTGTCCTGTATATAAAATTTATATAGTTTAGTTTTGGGAATGAATAGTCACGTTGAACATTTAGAATTTTACCTAAATAGTAAGTTACCTTAACAATTAATTTTTACCTTGTCTGGTAAAAGTGTAGCTGTAGGGTTACACTTCTGACCGTTAAGTTAGTGTTACCAAACTTGAGACATACCCATAAACATTTAGTTATAACAAACTGGAGGAAAAAGAACTTTTGTTATAAAAACACATTATTTAAAAACAAATTTAAATCTGTCATTAGTCACAGAGTTTAAGACTAAACACTTACATATATACCAAAACTATATATAAAATTCAAAAGAGGGAGAAAGAAAAGAAATTTTGGAATGTTTCTGGACGTCTCCAGAAACTTTGGCTGCGTCCAGCATTTTTATATAAAGCCAATTACCTTTTAGAGTACTCCAAGCAGATGGGTCATGCAAAAAAAATTTTTTTGTCATTTAACACACTCACTCACAAAAACAACTGGCCAGTTATAACATAAGACATACAGGGAAAGGGTAGGAGAGAGGTCTCTGTGAGCCAGATTTTGCAGGTTCTGCCATGTCGTATTATGGGTCCTGGGATGTATCCTGCATCTGGTCCTCTTGTAGTATTTCTTGTTCTTCAGGAATAACAGTGCCATCCTGCGGGTATTGTCGGACACGGCGGGCAGGAACCCAGACAGGTTTAGAGAAATTTTGAGGGAAAATGCATGCGAAACCCCTTCCCATGGTCAATAATGGGTCAGGCCCTTTCCAAACTTTATCGAGTGGGTCTCTCCATTTGACCTTAATAGATGGGAGGGTAGATGGTGTTTGCCAGTGAAGAATAATAGGGGGTAAGGCAGAGTTATTGTAAATATTAAAGAGATTTAACGTAGTTAAGGCTTTTGCCAGCTGGATATTTGGGGGATATGTTCCTCCTTTATCTTTATTTAATTGAGCCTTCAGAGTTTGATGGGCCCTCTCGACAATGCCTTGTCCCTGTGGATTGTAGGGAATGCCCGTGGTATGAGTAATATTCCAGAGGGAACAAAAATCTTTAAATTGTTTGCTTGTAAACATAGGTGCATTGTCTGTTTTCAAAAATAATGGGACCCCCATAATGGCAAAACAAGAGAGCATATGGCTTACAAGCTTTTTAGCACTTTCTCCTGTCTGAGCTGTAGCCCACATAAATTTAGAAAAGGTATCAATTGAGACAAACACATATTTTTGTTTGCCAAAGTTTGGTATGTGGGTGACATCAATTTGCCAAATAGCATTAGCTTTTAAACCTCGGGGGTTAACCCCAAGGGTCTGGATAGCAGGTGTCTATATGAGACTTGCACAAGAAGAGCATGTAGCAAGGATATGTTTTAACTGTGGTACAGGAACATCAGGGAATCGAGCTTGAAGGCCTTTAAGATTAACATGGGTTAGAGAGTGAAAATTAGCAGGATCAGAGACAGAGACTGGGAAAGTTCCTGTGGAGGCAAGGTGGTCAACTGCGGCATTCCCTTCAGACAGGGAACCAGGAAGAGGGCTGTGGGAACGAAGGTGTTGAATATACAGTGGTTGGGTTCGAGAACAGAGCATAGAGGTGATTTGAATCAAGAGAGGGGAAAGTGGGTTGTCATCAATTTTCACATAAGAACGAGCAAGCCTTGGAAGTAAGTTAACAGTATACACACTGTCAGAAAAAAGGTTGAAGGATTCTGGTACAGCTTTTAGTGCAAGAAAAACAGCATAAAGTTCTTTGTACTGAGGGGAATTATCAGGAAGCTCAGTAAAGAGAGGTTTAGGAGATTGTTTGTCTGGGTAATATATAAGGGCAGCAGCTCCCCTTTTTCCGCCATCAGTAAAGATTGTAGGAGCAGAGGGAATGGGATCCCGAGAGAAAAGTTTAGGTGCTAGTAGAGGCAGAAGAGGTAAAGAAGCTATCAATTTATTAGAAGGAAAATGGTTATCTATTTGTCCTGGAAACCCCATGAAGCTTATGGCAAAGCAGGAATGATGGTGTATAAGCCACTCTGTATCTGTGAGAGAAAAGGGCAGAATGATTAAATCCGGTTCTTTCCCTAAGACCTGCACAGGCCTATTTCTCCCTTGGCGAACCATGAATGCTAACGCATCTATCTCAGTGAGGAGTCTTGGAGCTCCTCCTACTGGCGTGTGAAGCCATTCGAGAACCCCATGGTCTTGCCACAGTGCCCCTACTACTGTGGAGGTGGAGTTGAAGATTAGAAGGTTTACCAGAGAGGAGGAGGAGAATCGAACAAGGTGCATGTCCTGGAGGGCCTGGTTAACCCTTTCCAGTGCCAAGGAGGCCTCAGGAGTTAACTTACGTTTTGAAGAGGGTTGTTTGTTTCCTTTCAACAGGTCAAACAGTGGTTGGAGGCAGCTTGTGGGCAGATAGAGATACTGCCTAAGCCAATTTAAATTTCCTAGCAAACTTTGTAAAGAAGCAAGAGTAAGGTTAGAAGGGAAGGTAACATTAGGTTTTAAGGGACGAATTTGCGTTAGAGAAATATCTGAACCTAGGAAGGATATTGGAGGGATTAGCTGTATCTTCTCAGGGGGTACATTAAGGCCGCTTTTCTTTAATGCAGGAATGAGAAAATCACGTAAGGCATAGAGATCTGTATCTGATTTTCCCCATATTAAAATATCATCTGTATAATGAAAAATATTAAGGCCCTTATGAATATATGGGACAAGGGCAGATTTAACAGCCTCCTGACAAATTGTAGGACTATTGGCCATACCCTGGGGCAGCACCACCCATTCAAATCTATCAGCGGGGCTGGCATTATTAATAGACGGAACAGAGAAGGCAAAACGTTTACAATCTCGCGGATGCAAGGGGATAGAGAAAAAACAATCTTGTATATCAATAGCTATGATTGGAATTCCCGTGGGAATTGCAGAAGCAAGAGGCAAACCCCTTTGGGGGGAGCCCCAGACCTGCATGGTTTTATTTACTGCATGGAGATCTTGAAGGAGGCACCATTTTCCCGAGCGCTTTTTAATCACAAAGACAGGAGTATTCCATGGGCTTCGAGAATGACGAATGTGTCCCAAGGACAACTGCTCTCGGACGAGCTCTTTTAAAATTTTTAGCTTATCCCTAGGTAAAGGCTACTGTTCCACCCAGACAGGCTCATTAGAAAGCCAGCTTAAGCGGGGTGTTTGGCTACGAATAGTGGCATTTAGTATTGGGGGTGCTGAATAGACCTGGTATCGCGGGAATGAGTTTTACGCTCTGCAGAGGCGTCTGTGGATATCCTAACATTAAGACATTCCAGAAGATCCCTGTCCAGTAAGTTCGTGCTAATATTAGCTACCAAAAGGCAGAAGTGTCCGATAGAACCTTCTGCGTCTTCCCACATAAGCGAGTCTCGTGTGCAAAATGCTCTCGTCATCCCTCCTATTCCATGTAAACTGGGTCCAGGGATGAGTTCCCAATCTTGGGGAACCTCTTCTTGCCTTAAAATCGTCTTTGCTGCCCCCGTGTCAATCAAAAATTTAAAAGGAATATTGCCAATCTTTACTGTCATAGAAGGGTGACCTTGTTCTAAAACAGGAGTGGTCCACAAAATCTCATGCCCCGAATTTGTACCATTCAGGGGCGAACCATCTTTATGAAATTGGGACCAACAATCTCTCTTCCAATGAAACCGCTTACGACATTTTGGACAAACAGTACGTGGTCTCTGGCTCCCTGACTGAAAGCGGGGTTGCTCTGGCTGGAGGCGTGGTTTCCCTGACTGGAGGCGTGGTCGCAACTTATCAGGACATTGGTTACGCCAATGTCCTTGGCGACCGCACTGAAAGCAGGCCCCGTTTTGCTTACGTGGGGCAACTGCATAGACCTGCGTCGTAGCGGGTGCCCCATAATTGCCTGATGTAAGTTCCTGTGTCGCTAGAATCCAATTATCTGGGTGTAGGTGTTTAAGATTAAGGCATCTTAAACACGGAATTGTGTTTAATGACGGAATTGTGGTGTCATGCCTTCCCAGACAATAGAGCGCAGGAGTAGTTTGCGGACGTCAGGATTATAAACCTTTCTCTCTAAGCTTCTCTTCACCCTTGAGATGAAGCTCGCCAATGACTCATTAGAGCCTTGGTGAAAAGAGTTAATGGGAGCTGATGGATCTACATCAGGTGTGGTCACCCTTTCCCATGCTTGTGTTGCACAGATGCGTACCTGTTCAAAATAACCGGTTGGAAACCTGACTTCTGCCTGCCGAGCTTCAGATTCATAAGCTCCTGCTCCAAACAAAGCATCAGAATTCCATTCTACCTGTTTGTTACTATTTTCCTGCAATTGCCTAGAGCACTCATCATGGAAACATGCCTGCCACTGAAGATAGAGTGGGTCTGGGAGTGCAGCATGATCCAGATATTTCCAGTCTTGTGGTGTATTTAAATGCTGGTAAAAGCTTCTCAAGACGGACTTGGTCCATGGAGAATGCATTCCGTCCTCCCTGACTGCTTGTCTGAGTGTTCCAGGTCTATAGAGGAATATGGCTGCCACAGCTGAGGGTTTTGTTTAGAAGGGGCCAAGTTTACTGGGAATGTGTGGATTTGGTCCGATGGCACGGGAGAGGGAGCTACAGAAGTGGAAAGTTCAGTAGAAACTGCTGTAGTGGCTGCAGGGGAGACTAAATGCATATCTACGGGGACGGAGCTCCCGGGGTGGACTGCACATGGTTTAAAATCCTTAAATACTGAAAAAATATCCTTTAGCTCTCGTATCTCAGCCACTAGGTCCCTTAATGGTGACGTATCAGCAGGGGGCGGGGTCAGGGACGAGGAAGCCTCAGGCAGAGCTGAAACCGCGGCAGCAGGGGCCGGGGGCGGGGTCAGGAAAACGGAAGCTGCAGGTGGAGCTGAAACCGGAATGGCAGGGGCAGCGGCGGGTTCAGGAATGCAGAAGCTGCAGGCGGAGCTGAAACCGGAATGGCAGGGGCAGGGGCGGGGTTCAGAAACGCAGAAGCTGCAGGCGGAGCTGAAACCGGAATGGCAGGGGCAGGGGCGGGGTTCAGGAACGCAGAAGCCTCAGTCGGAGCTGAAACCGGGTGGAAGGGGGCGGGGTCAGAGGAGGAGCGTCCGAACACGTGTACGTGTCTGTGGGAACGGAATTCTTGGGTTTAGCCGCTGATCGCTTAGGATGTCTAAGTCTTAAGCACATGTGATTTAACTCTCGTACCTCAGCCTCAAGGTCACTTATCCTTATGGCATACCACGTTTTACACATCTTGAAAGTGGCGACCACAGTTAAAAAAAATCCAAGGGGTAGCGAAAATTAAACCTTTTATGACAGCGGGAATCTGTCCCAGGTCAAGAGATAATGACTGGGACACCTCCTCATAAAACGAGAAATTTCCCATGGTGGAGGGAAACGCGGGGCCACAGAAGTGGGTGGATGCCACTTACCTGTGTCTGGGCGGTTTCGGAGACCTCAGGCCGGGCGTGGTGTGGGTACGGAAAGCGATGGGCGCCAGATGTTGTTGCGGCAGTCTGGTGTCGGGCTGCACCACGGAGAAGAGAGCGGACGTCCAGAGCAAAGGGGTACACAAATCTTTATTATAGGATGGGGGGGAGGTTTGGTTTAGACCACGTGGAGCCAGCCGGCAATGGCCGACCACGGGGGGAGAGCAGGGAGCGAGACCTCAGAGAGGGAGAGCCGAGAGCCCAGAGAGAGAGAGGGGAGGGGTGAGGGGGCTTTTTATTGGGCGACAACCAGGGGCGACGTGTAGGGCCAGGATTGGTTGAAAGGGGGCACTCTAGGATTTAGCGGGGCATAAAAAAACCTGGGGGCAGAGACTGCATCAGAATAACTCCTCAGCAACAATAATAAATAAATAAAAATATTTAAAAAATAAGTTTCCCTTTTGCTTTTTAAAAAGGACATAAAAGTACTTCTGTAGTTAATAGTTTATTATATTAACAATTTCATAGTTTCAGTATACTCCATTATTTTCTTTCATTTTATTTTTCCTGCCAAAATGTAACTTACCAGAAGTCCTACTGAGGATTAATCAGTGACGAAATTTTTAGTTTTTTTATATCTGAAATGTTTTGTGTTATATCCTGTTCCTTAATGAGAATGATCTAAATATAAATTTCTCTTAGAACTCTAAAAGTATGAAGCCATTATTTCCTGAGTCTGATATTGATAAAACTTTAAAATAAGACTTCAGTCTAATTATTAATCTTTTATTCTATTCTAGGAGGTATAAAAGTTTTGTTTTTACTAATGATGTGCAGTTTTAATGTGATGTGGATATATATTTATCTTGCCTGGTACTCAGTATGTACTTTTGGTTAAAGATAACTTTATTTGAAAAATCATTATGTATTGGTCTGAGAGAGACCATAGAATTGCTCAGCTGTGGTCTGAGAGAGACCAGAGAAGTGCTCAGCTGTGGCATGTGGTAGTGATGGGGTTTGGCTTGGGGTTCCTGGGGCCTTGAGAGTGCATGTTCTGTGCTCTGATGATGCACTATCTCCCAGGACCATGAGTGCTTTTTAACTCTGAAAAAATTCTAAACTGTCTTTTGAAATAATAACATCACCATTATACTATATTTTCCCTCCTTTTTTTCTGAGACTAAAATTAGAGGTATGTGAGAGAATCTCAGTTTATATTCAGTGTGTCTCCTAACTTTTCTTCTCTTTAATTGTATTTTGCTACTAGATCTGAGTAAGTTTGCAGCATTAAATTCTAATTTACTAGTTTCCTAAACTATTCCCAGTAAAGAGTCTGTTACCTGGGAGTTGGGTGTTAGCACAGCAGGTTAAGTGCAAAGTGCAAGGACCGGCGTAAGGATCCCAGTTTGAGTCCCCAGCTCCCCACCTGCAGGGTGTAGGGAAATTGTGAGGATGTGGTTGAGCTTGACAGGGCTTGACTTGAGGGGACATCCATCCTGTCAGTCTCTCTCTCTCTACTGAGAGGTTGAGCGAGGAGGGACACAACCCCCCAAGGTTTGCCTCGTCTTATCAAACTCCCTGCCTCACAAAGCACCCTGCATTCCTGATACTATGCCCTGCTCCCTTATTATCTACATAATCATTGTTTTGCCTGAAAGATCCCCACCCATTCCATTCCTTTGATCTATCTTCTTTCTACCCTCAAGACGCTCCCTGCCTGCGGGATATTATTAATCCTACCAGTTAAAACCCTTGCAACAGTTGCTAAGGAAGTTCCTATCTTTCCCAGCCCCTTTTGCCTTTCTCCTCCCCTTTCCAAACCATGTCAAGGCATTTCTGTTTCAACTTGCCACTTCCGGGTCTGACTCTTAAAAGCCTTGGCTCTCTAACCAATAAAGAATTGAATTGCCTCACCACCACCAGCTCTGTTCCTGGGTCATCTCTCTTGCATCACCAAGTGAGTAGCAGCACAAGATGGCTCCAGTCTCATTCTCTCCAAACCAGAGAGTACGCACCCGAGAAGAGGCACCCCCACGCTAGCCTGGCAGTAGGGGAGTTGCTTCACAGGCGGAGAAGCAGGTCTGCAGGTGTCTATCTGTCTCTCCCTGTCTCTGTCTTCTCTCTCCATTTCTCTCTGTCCTACCTAATAATGATGACATCAATTAACAACAATAATAATAACTACAACAACAATAAAAAACAACAAGGGCAACAAAAGGGAAAATAAATAAATATTAAAAGATAGATTTAAAAAAAGAGTTTGTTAACTGTTAGGTTGGAAAGGTAGCTCAGCAACTGGGCCCATTCCTAGCATGGATCTCCAGGACCACATTGAAGCAAGAAAGACAAAAATCAATGCAACATCATGAATGATGGAGTGGTGCTATAGTGTTTCTCTTTAAAAAAAATGTAAAGAAGAATTATCAGTCTCTCAAAAATTCAGAAAGGTTTTTATTCTTGCTATTAAGTTTCTCCTCTCAAGCATTTATATTTAAGGTCCAAAATGTCCAGTAGATCCCTTTTCACATGTGTAGGTATTAGTGTGGGAAAGACCGCAAATGTGTCCTGTCCCTATTAAATCACCCTTGAAAGTAATGTGACGGGGGCCAGGCAGTGGTACTACTGGTTAAGCACACACATTACAGTGTGCAAGGATCCAGGTTCAAGCCCCTGGTCCCCACCTGCAGGGGAAAGCTTCACAAATGTTGAGGCAGGGCTGCAGGTGTTTTTCTGTCTTTCTTCCTCTATCCCCCCCAATTTATTTCTGTCTCTATTGAGTAATAAATAAGTAAATCAATCAATCAAACAAACAAACAAAAGCAATGTGATTTTGATGGCTTCTCATCAAAATGTGGCATGTGACTCCCAGAGAAGTAAATGTTAGGGGAAAATGACCAGAGAGCTATGAACTCCAATTCCATCAGGATCCAGAAAGAGAAGAGAAGAGAAGAGAGAGAGAATCTACCTTTTAAAGCTGATAAATTAGACAACTATTACCATGGCATTAATGAAAGTAGATTTATTTACAAATTAAATAAAAAAGTGACATGTGTTCTCCATTCCCAGATAATCTGGTCTTGTCTGTGTAATTTTCTTTGGCCAGTGAACACTGGCAAAGGTGAATTAGTAGAAGTTTAAAAAGTGCTTGTGCAACTGGGAGTATGGATTGACTTGCCAACACCCATGTCCAACGGAGAAGCTATTTCAGAAGCCAGGCCTTCCACCTTCTGCACCTCAATAATGATCATGGGTCCATGCTGCCAGAGAGAGAAAGACCAGGAAAGCTTCCAATGAAACAGATGGGATATGGAACTTTGGTGATGGGAATTTTGTGGAATTGTACCCCTCTTATCCTACAGTCTTGATCATTATTAAATCAATAATAAAAAAAGAAGTGCTTGTGCATCAAGGTTTGCCCTTTTTCTGGCTGTAGAAACCTTTGACAGCATGTAAACAAGCTTAGACTGGCCTCCTAGAGGATGAAAGACCTCAAAAATAAAGACCCTGTTACCCTGCATGATCTAGCTGAGGTTCCAGACATGCAAATGAAACCATTTTGGGCCACCCAGATCTAGCCAGGCCAGCTCAGATCAGACAAACCACCTAGTAGCATACAAAAATCATACAAGTCGGTTTTTGGGCTTCTAAGTTTTGGAATGGTTTGTGGTGCAATCAAAAGGAATTAAAAATCCCCATGATGGGCCTTTCCCCTAAGCTAAGGTCCTTTCCATCATCATCCACCAGGACCCCAGAGTCCCTCTGTCCTATCCCTCTCATCTTCCCAGAGTCCTTTGCTTCTGTGCAATACACCACACCCAGTCCAAATTTCACCCTTCATTTTCCCTTTTTGTTTTTGCTTCTTCAGTTCCATCCATAAGTAAGATCATCACCTATTAGTCCTTCTGGTTTCTCGATTTTTATCCATTTGAATGGATTCACCTCCATTTTCATGTCTTTAATCATCTTAAACTGAAGTGTTTTAATGTAAGACTACTCTGTGAAATTATTATTCAACTGAATTGTTACTTTCATTTTTTTTTTTTTTTTTTTTTTTACCAGAGCATTACTCTGGTTTATGGTGGTGCAGGGGATTGTATTTGGGACTTTGTTCTTTTTCTTCCCTGTAGGATATGGGAGCCTGATGGCTTTTAAACTATAAGTAGGCTTCTTAGCTTAATCACTGACACCTGACCAAGAGATAAAGCAGGGTGGGGCAGAGATAATCCTGTGGTTATGTAAAGAGACTCTCACAGCCCCACCTCTAGGCCACCAAGGTATAGATCTCCTGAGTTTCCTTGTTAGTTCTCTGTCCCCTGGTGTCAGCACAGGACCTCCCCACCACTGCTCCAGATTTTGAGGGCAGTAACAATGGAGACTCACAGTTTGGTGAGTCTTAAGGGAGTCCTCTACTCCCTTCAGCTGTCTTTTTGTTGATGATACAGACTGGAGGTGGTCAGCTGAGGTAAAGAACAAACACCTCATCACAGACCCCTGCAAGCGTCAACCCGGCTTTGACCTAGCATGTTATGATTGGGCCCTCCTCAATCGCTATCGAACAGGCCATGGCCCGTGCGCCGCTATGTTCCATCGCTGGGGAGCCAGAGACGACCCGAACTGCCCCTGCGGCTACAGACAGACTATGGCCCACATAGTCAACGACTGCCACCTCTCCAGATTCAAAGGAGGTCTTGAAACTTTACATCAGGCTCAACCTGACGCTGTTGACTGGCTACGGAAGAAGGGCCAACGCTAGAAGAAGAACTGGAGGTGGTGTCTCAACTGGTAAACTGCTGGACTGTTACCAGGCACTTATCTCTCCTTAGGCTCCTCCCTGTCCACGAGCCACATGTATTTGCACTCACCGGTGATTTGGTGGGTTCCTGAAGTCATTCTAGTCCTGTCTTGCTGTGGTCCCAGGTAGTCTCCTTTGGTATTCCTAGTTGACCCAGGAGAGGAGGGGAGAGAAACACAGCTGTTGCTGCCTGTGGGGGTTTTTGAAGAAGTATTTGGGACTTTGGAGCCTCAGGCATGAGAGTCTCTTTGCATATCCATTATGCTATCTACCCTCCCCCTCAGTTGTCTTTTTTATCACTCATCTTCTATGTGTATCTCAGAAAGTCTACATGTTCCTTTTATGTGTGAGATTTGTCAAGTTTATTATTATTTATTATTATTATTACTACTACTACTACTACTACTACTACTACTACTACTACTACTACTACTATTTATTTGCTTTGCTCTCACTTGCCCCAAGTGGATCAACACTGTGGATGCTTCCACCCAGTACTCTGCATCCTCAGCCCATTACCAGGCTCTGGATGAGTTTCCAGGGCTCCTGCCTCACAGTGACTGTGTGTGTTACAGTCACAGAAGTATCTTGTCAGTTCCTGTTTAGTGGGGGTCCTGCCACCCCAGTGTCTGAAAGTCAGACCACTGTCTGGGCAGTTGTCCTGCTCCTGTCATATTTTTTTTCACAGACACTCAATCTCTGTCACCCACATAGGAGCTAGGCTCCTTTCACCACTGCTGATGAGTTAGACTCTGAACCCTGCAACTCCATGACTTCATTCCTACCCATTGTTGTGTAGTGACTCATTGACCTAACTTTTCCTCGGTTTGCTGTCTGGCAACCTCTTCTAAGGTCCATTTTTCTCTCTTCATACTTTGCCTTCTGTTGTTTGATGCCTTAGAACATGGGAGATATGGAGAAGTTTAGGGGTTGGGCGGTGGTGTACTTGGTAGAGCATACATATTTCAATGACCAAGAGCCTGGGTTCAAGTCCCCAGACCCCACCTGCAGGAGGGAAGCTTCATGAGCAGTGAAGAAAGGCTGCAGGTGTTTCTCTTTCCTCCTCTATCTCCCCCTTCCCTCTAGATCTCTCTGTCTCTATCTATCTGTCTATCTATCTATCTATCTATCTATATACATAAGTGGAATAAAATATTAAAGTCAAACCTTGATCAAAACTCATCGCACATGGGATGCTGGCACCAGCTCCTAGAAGCTATTTTTTTTTAAGTTTTTTAAAAAATATTTATTTATTTATTTCCTTTTGTTGCCCTTGTTTTATTGTTGTAGTTATCATTGTTGTTGTTGTTGTTGATATCATCGTTGTTGGATAGGACAGAGAGAAATGGAGAGAGGAGGGGAAGACAGAGGGGGAGAGAAAGAGAGACACCTGCAGACCTGCTTCACTGCTTGTGAAGACTCCCCTACAGGTGGGAAGCTGGGGGCTCAAACCAGTATCCTTGAGGTGGTCCTTGGGCTTTGTGCCACCTATGCTTAACCCGTGGCGCTAATGCCCAACTCTCCAAGCTAATTTTTTTTTACTTATTTTCCATGCAATGCACTCAGTATGTGACCAAGTGAATGAATGAACAAATCGTAAGGCAAAGGCAAGGAAGACTACATGTATCCTATCACCATAGTGGTGGCTTGATGGCTAGATGCTGTGTGTCTCAGTGTGTGTTCTGAACACCTGTAATGTATTCTATTTGTCTGGTGTTAGAAACAGGAGGCAGTGGTGACAATCTTCCCATAATATTTGTATTCTGTCATTTTTAACGATCCATGAAGTTGAGTAAGGAGGCCAATATAACTCTGTTATCCCGTGTCTTTTACTTATGTGTACTAAAGCAGGCTTTGGAGACAAAATGTCCCGTTTATTCCCCCCCTTAATTTCATGGTATTCTTTTAAAAAGAGAAGAAGAGACATTGGCATGAGCCCTGTTTTTAACTTTTTAGTTAAGTTGAATATATGATGGAAAAAAATACTTAAAACTCTCCAGTATTTAAGTGCCATAACATACAAAACCCAACTGTAACTTTCACTATGATTCTCTCTCAGAAGAAAGGTGACTTTTGGGGGGGCCCTTTCTGACCAGAAGACCATTTATCAAAGAAAATGGGACCAAGTGGCATGTTTTTAGAGCAAAAATATTTACCTAATTGTCTAACTTTTCTGGAATCCTTCAGGGCTCCATTTCTTTCCCTAGAAATAGAATGAAGGCTCTGTGGCAGAGAGGAAACAAAAAAAGGGTTCAGTCTGGTGGGAGTTAGCTGTGCTTTCTTTACCTCCAGCTCACTTGCAAGGTGATGGCAAAAGCAGAAATCCAACTGAGTAACATATTTGTTCTAAAATTCTTCTCCAATCTGTATCTCCTCTGGGGAAAGACACTAAATCCATTCTAACAAGAAAAAAGACAAACAAACAAACAAAAAATCCCCTAAAACCACAGACTTCTCTGGCGCCTGTCTATACTCCTGTTCCTGCCAGAGCCCTTTCCCTGCCACCCTTCTTCCCCCCCCCCCCCCCCCATAGCCCTGATCCCCATGGTCTCCTATTCCATAAGCCACGCCCACCTGGTCCTGTTTCCATCACAGTCTGACTCATTCTGACACCCACTGGGGACTTGCTGGGCAAAGACTTCATATGCAAAACATGACCAAGAGAATCCGGAAGTGAATGGTGACATTATCACCCCATTTAACTTCAGAACTCTGCTCTTTAATTCTAGTAGTTGTCATAAACTTCTGGAAACCAAAACTGTAAATCTAAGTGGGATTTCTTCCCCCAAGTGAGTCAGAAAAATCAAAGTGTAATGTTTTCCCACAAATTGTTGATTCCCTGAAAATTCACAATTGGAGTTCAAAACTTTAGTCATTAAACTTTATCATTTGACAGAAAGCTGTTAACTGAGTACTCTGTTTGGTGTTGTTTTTGGTGTTACATTCCTATAGACATTTGGAATGCATTGAGTTTAAGATAATTGGGAATTCTTAGGGCCAGGCAGTGGTGCACCTGGTGGAGTGAACACATTATCATGCACAAGAACCCTTCTTTGAGCTCCCCAGTTTCCATCTGCAGGAGGGAAGCTTCACAAAAAGTAAAGCAGCACTGCATGTATGTTCGTTGTCTTTCTCCCTCTCTATCTCCTCCTTCCCTCTCAAGTTCTACCTTTCAATAAATAAATAAATAACAGTTTGAAATTCTCAATCAATGTCAACACTTGCAGCAGATACAACTATCTTGTCCCAGGGCAGGGGAGATAGCATAATGGTTATGCAAAGAGACTTGTGCCTGAGGCTTGGAAGTCCCAAGTTCAATCCCCTGCAGCACCACAAGCCAGAGCTCTGTTAAAAAATAATAAATAAATAGTAAAACTATCTTGTTTCTCTGAAGATTAAGTGCCATACTTGACAGATTCCAGTATGTCTCAGTTGAGGGGTTAAGGGGAAAGATGTGAAGGTATTTTATTTACAATATAACCTGGAAGTTTTTTCTTTTTTTTGTTATCTTTATTTATTACTGGATAGAGACTATTAGAAATCTAGAGGGAGGGAGAAGACAGACAGGGTGAGGGACAGATACCTGCAGCCCTGCTTCACCACTCCTGAAGCTTCTTCCTGCTGGTGGAGACTGAGGGCTCAAACCTGGATCCTTCTGCACTGTAACACGTGTGCTCAACCAGGTGCGCCACCACCCGGTACCCCTGGAAGTCTTTTTTCTAACCCATTATTTTAACATCTTTTAAGCTAAGCAACTGAGTTTTTACAGAGAGAAAAACTTACCTCTAAGAGAAAAAATGGACTGCCAAAAGAAAATATGCCAGCCACTGCTCTGCAGTATGTCACTGTGGCACATTTACTTTCATTTTATTTCAGATCCCTTGATGAGCCTCTGCTTGCTGCCAGCCATGGCTCTAGAACTCCCATATCTGATGACAGTCACATACACAATTTAAAGTTTCTGGTAGCCACAGAAAAAACATTGGAAACAAAAAAATAGGGCAACGGGAGACAACAGAGCCTGCCTTTCCAAGGGCTTTTCTAATGTTCACAAAGTGGCTGTATTATCTGATAGCAGCTCTATGCTGACACAGACTATTAGGGTGGGGGAGGAAGTCTTGCCAGAAAAAAAAAAAAAGTTCATGCCTGGAGCTACAAAGTCTGGGGTTCAGAAACCCTGAACCACCATAAACCAGAACTGAGCAGTGTTCTGGGAAAATACATAAATAAATAACATTAAAAAAAAAAAAAGCACTGGGAGAGCTGAGGAGACAGTATAATAGTTCTGCAAAAAGACTTTCATGCCTGAGGCTCTAGCGCCATTTAAAGCCAGAGATGAGCAGTGCTCTGGACTGACTCCATCCCTACACACACACACACACACACACACACACACATCTTTATCCTCTATTTCATTAAAAAATAAATACAATACTTTTAAAATCATTTTTTTAAAAAGGCATATGTAAGCAGTGACTGGGGGTGGGGGGTAGAGTGCATACCATACATGTGTAAGGCTGTGGGTTTGAGCCTGGGCGTTACCTAAAAGGGTAGAATGGTGCTCTGGTCTCTGTCTCTCACCTTGTCATACAGCTCAAAAAGTTAGAAAAAAATTGTGATCTGATGCCATGAACCTTCAACCTCCCCCCCCAACACTTCCACCCAGAACTTCAGCCTCCTTGGTCATTCTGGACCTCCATACCATAAGCCAGTGGCTTCTCCACTAGAGTCTTCTACAAGCTCCCGTGCCAGGCTAGCGGGTCCACCTATTTCTCTCACTGCTCTTTGTCATTTCAGGAGCAAAGCAATCCTTGGGTAGGGTCTATAGGAAGGCTTGCTGGGCAGTAGTTGGAATGTGAGAGAGTGGGCGTCTCCTGAGGGTGCAGAAGGGTAGATGTACTTAAGAGTGTTTCTAGAACTCTAAAAATCTGCGGTTGACTTTGAGACAGTGGGGAGCAAAGACTGGAAGGAGATAATTAATAAAAACTAGGGAAAAATAGAAACAGGCTGGGGGTATGGATCGACCTGTCAACATCCATATCCAATGGAGAAGCAATTACAGAAGCCAGACCTTCTTTCTACCTTCTGCACCCTAGAATGATCTTTAGTCCATACTCCCAGAGGGATAAAGAATAGGGAAGCTTCCAATGGGACATGGGACTCTGATGGTGGGAACTGTATGAAATTGCATTCCTGTTTTCTTACCATCTTGTTAATCATTATTAAATCACTAATTAACATTTAAAAAATAAAATCTAAAGAGTCTCAGAAAAACTGACATCTATTAAGAAGGCAATCTCTGCCAAGGATTGAAGCCATATTAGGGGAATATCACTGAGATCTTGAAAGAAGATGGTACACTGTACAATGACAGAGAGTTTAGCAACACTCTAGCCAGCAATGATATGGAAAATGCACCACCTGAAAGTCAGGAATCCAAAGTCTAGAGGGGAGGTGATTTGTGTTGAGTCTAAGAAAGGATTTATTGAAATGATTAGTATCTCTGCTCTTCGGAGAAACTCATAGTCAAGATCTAAGAATGATCACAAATACAAAGTAGGCACATTGGGGCTGGGTGATAATACAACTGGATGAGCACACACGTTACTATGTTCAAGGACTCAAGTTCAAGTCCCTGGTCCCCACCTGCAGGAAGGAAGCTACACAAATAATGAAGCAGTGCTGCAAGTGTCTCTCTGTCTCTCTTCCTCTTCTCTCTGTCTTTATCAATAAATAATGAAAATATTTTATTTATTTTTTTACATTAGAGAGAGAGAGAAAACGAAAATATTTCTTTTTTTTTATATATTTATTTTATTTATTTATTCCCTTTTGTTGCCCTTGTTGTTTTATTGTTGTAGTTATTATTGTTGTTGTCATTGTTGCATAGGACAGAGAGAAATGGAGAGAGGGAGGGGAAGACAGAGAGGAGGAGAGAAAGATAGACACCTGCAGACCTGCTTCACTGCCTGTGAGGCGACTCCCCTGCAGGTGGGGAGCTGGGGTTCGAACCGGGATCCTTATGCCGGTCCTTGTGCTTTGCGCCACCTGCGCTTAGCCCGCTGCACTACAGCCCGACTCCCGTGAAAATATTTCTTAAAGAACACTATTGAGTTCATATAACCAAATGTTAAAAAAAATAGGCACATCACATGTTACAATGCTCAGGGACCCAAGTTCAAGCCCCTGGTACCCTCCTGCAGGGGGGTAAGCTTTGCCATTTGTGAAGCAGGGCTGCAGATGTCTCCCTATCTCCCTCCCTGTCTTCCCCTCCACTCTCCATTTCTGGCTGTCTCTATCCAATAAATTAAAAAAAAAGATAGTAAATTTTGTTTAAAGAATAGAGAAAATTCCAGCAGAAGGGATAGGACATGGAACTCTGGTGGTAGAATTGTATCCTATTATTAAATTGCTAATAAAAATTTTTAAAACTGAAAGAAAAATGGGCACATCTCAGATTACATAGAATAAATGCAGAGATAACAATAGGGACATACCTATGAGATAATTTTGTTTGTTTGTTTGTTTGTGTAGAAAGGCAGGAAGAGAGAGTGAAAGAGTTCACAGCTCAAGCAGTAAGTGGATGTGTTTCTTCTAGAATTTCTTCCAGAAGTAGAGGAGGTGACACAGTGGATAAAGCACTGGATTATCAAGCATGAGGTCTTATGTTCAAGCCCCAACATCACATGTTCCAGAGTGATGCTCTGGTTTTCTCATTAGCAAATTAGTAAATCATTCTTTTCCTTTCCTAGGGATATGTCCTAAGGAACCAAACATACGCATGCAAAAGTATTTGTGTATACTATGTTCATAGCAGCACAATTTGTAATAGTCAAAACTTGGAAGTAACCCAGGTGTGTGGATGAGAAAGTTGTGGTATATATATACAATGAAATACTACTCAGCTTTTAAAAATGGCTAATTCACCTTATTCACCGCATCTTGGATAGAGCTTGAAGATATCATGTTAAATGAGATAAATCAGAAGCAAAAGGATGAAGATGGGATGACCTCACTCATATCCAGAAGTTGAAAAACAAGATCAGAAGGCAAAACACTAAGCAAAACTTGGACTGTAGTTGGTGCATTGCACCAAAGTAAAAGACCCTGGGGTGGTGGGGGGAGGGTTCAGGTCCTGGAACATGATGGCAGAGGAGAACCTATTGGGGGTTGTGGAAATGTTATGCATGTACAGACTATTGTATTTTACTGCCAACTGTAAACCATTAAGCCCCCAATAAAGAAATTTAAAAAAGGAGAATTTCTGTCATATCTAGAGTTTCTGGGAGGTAAATTCAACATATCCTTCCAAAGATCTATGCCCAGGGGAGCTCTGCTGGGAAAGGACTAAAAGATCGTTTGTGACATTTTTTCCTTTGCTTCCTTTAGTCTAAAAACTTGTTCAGAATGCCAAATATTCCATCTGGAGATAAGTCTCCAAATTCTGAGAAATATTTCCAGCTCTCTGTTTGAGGACAACATCCAGAGTGAGCTCTATTTGCTCACATTTTAGGGAAAAGGGAAAAAATGGAAGACTAGTTATGCTAGATGAATGTGGGCTGTTATAAATTAAAAAAAAATCTGGGTGGCATTAGCAGAACAGTGGAGGGAACACTTGAAGGGAAGGGTAAGGGACTGAGAACTCACACAGTCTCAGACAGGTCTCTCAGTCTCTATAAACCCTGGTTTCTTCATCTGTAAAACAGGATGACAATCATAACTACCATAAAGTTGGTGTGAGAGATAGAGAAGCTATAAGGCACATGAAGTCACAAGCAGAAATCAGGAAGGTGGTGAATAAATTATTCTGGACTCGTTAACTCAGAAATTATGAATATAACTCCTCAGGGTTTCCTAAAGCCCCTTGATTTGGCCTCCCCAGAAGTATCTGGAACCAAGAATCTACAGTCCTCCTCTCTGGACAGGGTGCTATGTGTGGGAAGCAGAAGAGGAAAGGGCAGATCCATTCTTGCTCTCTTAGGAATTAGGTTCTCTTCCATAGAAAAAGAAATGTCAAATATAGAACTGTGGACATGGACATCTCCAGGGGCCATATTAAATCTGTCCCCAATGGACTGTAGCAGAGTATAAACAAAACCAATTTAACTTTATTCCTATCTTAAACCCACCCTAGAAGTCATCTTTCTGGGTTTCTCTCCTCCTTATCCCCATTCTTCCTCACTATGCCCCCATGACAATCCTCCAACCTTTTGTCCCACAATGCCCTTGAGACAAGAGATATGAAGTTCTAATTCCACTGTGGTGTCCAGCTGGTGAAAATATGGAACTGGGAAAAAGAGGGTAAAAATGAGATATAAAAAAGGGACTTAGGAGATTAGAGAGGAAGAGCTGTTAAAAGTCATGGTGAAGTGTGTATGAGAGAGGAGTATGTGAGGGGACGCATGCAGGGAACTAGAGACACAGAGAGGAGGAGTCTGGAGGACCCATCACCTAGAAGACTATGGAAGGAGTGAGCTAGAGGAGGGAGTCAATGAGACTTGAGAATCCTGGGAGGATTCTTCTCCTTGGTTTCCCATGTCTTCCTCTTCAATGGTGATGCCTTAAAAGATGACCTTTGCTCCCTACTGATTTAACTCCAGGCACATTGTCTGAAGACACCAACAACATCACCTGTTTCCTCCAGCTGGTACCATTACTCCACCAAGCTCTTTGCTCCTCTTGAATATACCCCCATAGATTGAGTGGCCCTGAAGACCTCTATTTCATACCATCTTCTCCCTGATCCACTCTACAAGTCCAGTCCTTTGATGGAACCCTGTAACTTCAGGGTCAAGCCTAAACTATGAGGACATTGGACACATCAGGCCCTTCTTGCCTCTGAGCTTCATGGCTCTCACGCCCCCTGCTGTAGCCTCAAGGTAGCATGGCACCCTCATAGCTGGTCTGGTCTCCTCCCCTGTTCTGCTTTAGCTGTGATTCCCCAATCTGTCTTGTGTTAACCCAATTTCTTTGCCTTGCTACTTTCTCTTTATTCTCATACCCCCTACCTTTGTTTTCTTTCTTCCATTTATTTATTTATATTTTTGTACTTAGCTTTATTTATTGGACAGCCAGAAATCAAGAGGGAAAGGGGTGATAGAGAAGGAGAGAGACAGAGAGACACCTGCAGCCCTGCTTTACCACTCATGAAGCTTTCCCCCTGCAGGTGGGGACTGGGGGCTCAAACCCAGGTCCTTGCGCATTATAATGTGTGCGCTCAACCAGGTGCACCGCCACCTGGCCCCTCTTTCTTCCTTTTGTTTTCCTTCTTCCTTTTGTTCTCTCTCTTTCATTCTTTCTTGTTTTGTCACTAGGATTCTCTCTGAGGCTTGGTGCCAGCACCCCGGATCCACCACTCTTGGTGGCCATTTGTTCTTTTTTCTTTTCTTCTTTCTGTTTTGATAGGACAGAGAGGAACTGAGAGGGGAGGGGGAGGATAAGAGGGAGAGGAAAGAGACACCTGAAGATCTGCTTCACCACTCATGAAGTGTTCCCCTTGCAGGTGGGGAGCCAGGGCTTCTTGTACATAGTCAAGTGTGCATTTAATCCGGTATGCCACCGTCTCACCCCTCCCCCTCTGTTTTCTATTTTAATCCTATTCTGCTTTCATGTTTCAGCTCAATCTCTCCCTTCTTGAATCTTTGTCTGTTGTTGCCACTGTCCAGCCTGTATGCATGGACACACACACACACACACACACACAGTCTCTTACCCACTCTTACCCTGAGTACACATGTGCTCACTTGTGTTAGTAGTTAATCAGCACCAGTTCGACTTTAATGCTGAGAGAGGAAGTGCTTCAGGACAGAGTACCTTATCTTATGAGCATCAAGAATGCCTTCTATGGTTTTTGGATGGTAGATATAGAAAGAGGTCCTTAGGGGCTGGGTGGTGGCACACCTAGTTGAGCACACATGTCACTATGCACAAGGACCCAGGTTCAAGCCCCCAGCCATCACCTGCAGGGGAGAAACTTCACAAGCAGTAAAGCAGATCTGCAGGTCTCTCTCTCTGTCTTTCTTTTTATCTCCCCCTTTCCTCTCTATTTCTCTCTGTCTCTATCCAAAATAAACAAAAGATAAAAATAAAAAAGAGGGAGTCGGGCTGTAGCGCAGCGGGTTAAGCACAGGTGGTGCAAAGCACAAGGACCAGCATAAGGATCCCGGTTCGAACCCCGGCTCCCCACCTGCAGGGGAGTTGCTTCACAGGTGGTGAAGCAGGTCTGCAGGTGTCTATCTTTCTCTCCTCCTCTCTGTCTTCCCCTCCTCTCTCCATTTCTCTCTGTCCTATCCAACAACAACAACAACAATAATAACTACAACAATAAAACAACAAGGGCAACAGAAGGGAGTAAATAAATAAAATAAATCTAAAAAAAATAATAAAAAAAAATAAAAAAGAAAGGAAAGAGTTGCTAATGTTGACTGACCTGGCTGACTGAGTGAGAGAATGAGAATTGATGGCAGAGAAGAGGCAGCCCAAGGGGATCTAGTGAAGGAGTGAGGTTTGGTGAGAAAATGTAGAGACTGCAACACAATGCTGGGCTCAAAGAAGCATGGTTCTTTCCTTCTGAAAAACACAGAAATGAGAAGGAATGGGAACCTCAGAACGTAGAGCCAGGACCAACAGGAAGCATCTGCCTATCTTCTGGCACTCCCTTCCTACACTTGAGGTATCTAACTCCCCCCACCCCCATACTGATTCTGTACTTGTCACTCTCTTCATGGCACCTTCAATGTCACCTCACCATCAGACACAAGCTCCCCTGGTCTCCTCTCTTACTTCAGTGCCCCCAGCTTCTCGAAACGTCTGTGCCCACTTTCCCATCATCTATGTTCTTGTCCCCCTCCTCATCTCAATGACCCAATCCATACATTTCTTCTCCTTTTATTTTTTTTTCTCCACTTGAAGCATGCTGCCTCCACTTTCCAGATTTCTCATATTGTCAAGAATTCCCACGTCTTGTTAAAACAGTCAGAATATTTATGGGCCATCATTTCAAACAAGTCATTTTCAAGACACTGAATTGCTTCTGCCTAAGATAAACCCCGAGACTAGGCTTCTCTCCTGTCGCGAGGCATACCTCATAACTAAAGATGAATGCCAGTGCTGGCTGAGGCTCAGTGACTCCTTGGGGTTTTATCAAAGAAAGCAGGATGAAAAGGTAAGGAGAAGCCCACCCAGGGTCCCCACTGCCCCCTCCCAGCTGCCAGGGTCCTCTCTCTTCTGCTACACACACAGCTCCCAGAGCCCAACATTGCAGCTTGATTTCTATCTGTTTATTTTGCCATTGTAATAAAGAGTCTCTTTGCCATTCTATTTGCTATTATAACAAGGACCCTTTTTGGGATGGGCTGGTTCAGGAGTTCAGCCATTCCAGCCCCTTGGATATCATAGTAGGGCCTCTACCGGGGAGAGAGATTTATGCTTATTTTGAGATAATAGAAAACTCATTGCTGGACACTGAGTTCCTCCCTTTGATTTGTTTTCTTTGGAAGAAGCAGCAGCACCCCAAGCTGTGTCATTAACATGGCAGCCACAGCACCAAAGACCTTTCCAGCCGCTCCCTGTAAACCATGGACAGAGTTCAAGCCTGGATTCTGTGCGCGGCCTCCCAGTGTCTATAAAAGCCCAGCACGATTATATGATCAGTGTCAAGACCCACTTTCCCCAGTCTTTGTGCTCTGGGATGCATTTCCTTGCTCTGCCTCCTCCGTGTTGCCACCGCAGCTGCTCGGGTTTGAATAGCAGCCCAAGGCTCCCACTATTGGAGTGTTCCTCTGGCTTTGTTTTAAACATGGGTTTTTGCTTGTGTTAACTACCGCCTGGCTCTCTGACACCCGTGAATGGGGCTGCGCGGGGCTGTCAATCAGCAACAATAATAATGCCATCTGGGTTTGAATAATACTAATGAGAAGAAGAAGAAGAGGGATACTGTGTATTAACATAGCACCTTTGTCCCAGAAGCTCAGAGGGCGTGTGGGATAATCATTCATTCATGCTCCAAGCACTGCTTGGCGGTAGATATTATGATCCCTGCCACTGGGGGGACTGAGATACAGAGAGGGCAAGTGGCTGGCCCTAGATCACACAGTAAAGCCAGAGAGGGCATAACACTTACTGTCTGTCGCCCCCCACCCCCCAGCAACACTGGTGCCATGGGGTCACACCGGACTGCAACTCTTTTTTATTTATTTATTTTTAAACTATTTATTGGATAGAAACAGAAATGGAGAGGGAAGGGAGAGATAGAGAGGAGGACAGTCAGAGAGACAGCTGCAGCACTGCTTCACCACTTGCAAAGCTGTCCCCCAGCATATGGGGCCTGGGGGTTTGAACCTGGGTCCTTGTGCTTTGTAACATGTGTACTCAACTAGGTGCACCACGACCCAGCCCCTGGACTGCAACCCTCTATGCATCTGTGTTTAAAATCAACCTTTCCAGAGAACTGTAGGGCCTAGGGGTTTCATACCTTATGGGGTGAGTGGAAGGATGGGCTAGAAGGAGTGTCATAATGTGACCCCACAGACCTTCAGTCTTATGAGAGAAAGCACCCAGGTGCAAGGCAGAGGGTGATGGGGTAGCATGATACCACCCCCCATCAAAGCATCTGAGTTTCTTAGGGGGCCGGAGGACAGTGAGAGCACATGAAGGAAGGCTGGATAACAAGAGGGGAGGAGATGGGGGAGTGAAAGAGACCATATGTGGGTGAGAGAGGGAGATGAACTCAAAGGACCCCAAAGCTCATGGGCGACTAAATAAAGGTCCCAGAAGCTAAAGGTACCAGAAGTTTCCCTGTTTGGTCCAAAATCCCACCCTCCATTCCATAGACCAGACCAAGATCCCAGGGCCCTCTCTCTCCTTTTGCAACCCCTTTAGCATGCAGGGGTTGAGGGAAGGGGTATGATCTGGCTCTGTTCCTTCAAATAAGTAAAAACTTACCTAAATCCTCACTTCCTCCTCTGTAAAAACAGCTGGTAACTTCTCATAGGCTGCATGTTGCAGTAACTTGCAGGCTGACTTCACTAACATCATCTTCCTGTTATCTATTCCACAACATTGGGTTGTTATGAGTGTTGAATAAATTAACATAGAAGATTCTTTTTTTCCAGATAGACGAGAAAGAGAGAGAGAGAGAGAGAGAAAGAGAGAGGTGAAAGAGACTGCAGTACCGAAACTTCCTTCAATGCAGAGGGGGCCAGGCTCAAACCATAGCAAAATACACAGCACACTCTCCAAGTGAACTATCTTGTCAGCCCTACATAGAAGACTCTTAGTTATTATCACAGGGTAGGGTTTCTGTCATTGAATCGTGACCTAATGTCATTATCCATCGCCTCCTCTTCCCCTCCTTCTCCCCTTCCCTCCCCCTCTCCTTCCTCCTCTATTTGTTGGCACCTACCCTGGACAGGCAGGGAATCAAACTTGCACTTCAATGGAAGATTTAGGCCCCATAGAGACAATAGATTTGATTCAGCCACCAGTGTGCTTTCCCCCCTCCTCCTGTGTTCTCTTGCTTTTAGGCACCCTGGAGACTAACACTCACCTGCATTCACCTTTGATCTTGTCCACTCAGTGCAAAACACAGTAGTGCCTGCCTCCTCTCTCCATTAGTCTCTATAGCACACAGCACCATGCTTGGCCAGCAACCTTTGCTCAGAACACTTGCCATGTGCTGGTCTTGAGCAGAGGAGCTAATGGGAAGTACTAAAGAAGGTTCTTGCCTTGGGAAAGTATTCAGTTGACTGCTGGATAACACAGGGGTAAGAATTTTGTACTCCAGTCAGTCAAAAATCCTTGTGTAACTGTGACTTTTCTCGAACTATTATACCAGTAGCCTGCTCTTGACCAGAAAGAAGCCTTACAGATTGGGAGGGGGGCTAGATAGTGTGCACCTGGTTAAGCACATATATTACTATGCTCAAGAACCCAGGTTTAAGCCCTCTGCTTCCTACTTGCAGTGTGTGTGTTTTTGAGGGGGGAGGGAGGCTTCAAGATCAATGAAGCAAGTATTACAGGTATCTGTCTATCTCCCTCTCCATTTCCCCCTCTCTTCTTAATTTCTCTCAGTCTTATCAAAGAGAGAGAGAGAGAGAGAGAGAGAGGAAAATGGCTGCCAGGAGCAGTGGATTCTTCTTGCAGGCACTCAGCCCTAGTGATAAGCCTGGAGGCAATAAAAGAAGGAGGAGGAGGAGGAGGAGGAGGAGGAGGGGGATCTGAAGGAGAAGAAGAAGAAGGAGAAGAAAGAGAAGAAGTAGAAGGAGGGGGAAGGGAGGGGTGGGGAAAGGGAGGGAAAGGGTGAATGGAGAGGGGGAGGGAAGGGGGAGGAAGAGGAAGAGAAAGAGGGAGGAGGAGGAGAAGGAAGAGGAGGAGCCTTAATGATGACATGGACAATCAAGGAACATCTGCCCAGTCTTCCAGAAAAGTAAGCTAAAGGAAAGGCACTATAAAGGGAGGCACAGGTGATTAATCTGCAAGGGAATTTCTCTGTTATCTTCATGTAGAGAAGTGGAGGGGCTGGAGGAATCTAACTCTGTGTGTTGTACAAGGGCGGACTGTACTTCCCTGGCATGAGAACAGTTTACAGACCAACCACAGCAGATCTGAGAATCACAGCTGTAGCATCGCCCAGTAGAATTTTCCTTTCATTCCTTTTCCTGTGCAGTTAGTCTGCAAGGAGAGTGACCAAAAACATCACTACAGCAATCAACTCTTGGGCTATTTTAGAAGACAGAGAAGCCTAGCTGGGTCAAGGAAAGCAATTTGGAAGTAATTGTGATCCACTAAAGTAGAGAAGAGGGTGTCAGGCTTAATCAATCCTGGACTGATTGACTTTTTGAAGCCCTCAGGGAGCACTCATTGAATCCCTCCACTGCTGAGTTCTCCCTTCCAAAGAACCTTTAAAGCTGGAGCTGACACCTTCTGTTTGATAAGTTCCTTATTTATGGTGTTGCCTGTCCTTTGTTTTTGTCCCTGACCCAGTTTAGAGGCACTTTATCACTGGAGCTGAGTCTGAGCTCTCCCTGGTTTCCAAGGCAAGTATTGTTTGGCCATAAACAAACAGATTTAACAGTTCCACCCAGGCCTTTAGCCCAATGCCCAGTGTCAGCTCTCTGCAGGAAGAGTGAGAGGTCTCTTTCACCTGCAGGTCTGAGACCCTTTTCGGTCTAGTGCCTGTTACAGAGTGAGTGCTTGATAAACTTTTACTGAAAAGACTGTAGGACACACTCCTCCTCCTCCTCCTCCTCCTCCTCCTCCTCCTCCTTCTTCTTCTCCTTCTCCTTCTCCTTCTCCTTCTCCTTCTCCTTCTCCTTCTCCTTCTCCTCCTCCTCCTCCTCCTCCTTCTCCTTCTCCATCTCCTCCTCCTTCTCCATCTCCTCCTCCTTCTCCTTCTCTCTCTCCTCCTCCTCCTTCTCCTCCTCCTCCTTCTCATTCTTATTCTTATTCTCCTACTCCTCCTGTTCCCCCTCCTTCTCCTATTATTATTATTATTATTGAATAGGACAGAGAGAAATTTTAAAGGGTGGGAGAGATAGAGAGGGAGAGAAAGAGACAACTGCAGACCTGCTTCACTTCTTGTGAAGTGTCCCCGCTGAAGGTGGGGAGCAGGGACTCAAACCTGTATCCTTGTGCTTTATTATATGTGTGCTTAACTGAGTGTGCCATTGCCGGGCCCCTGTAGGACATTCTACTAAAAGCCTCTGCTATTCTCTTGGTACGTATTATCACAGCACATGTAGTTATCCTTGTGGGAGCATGTGACCTGGAGGAGTTCTTTATAAGACAAAATTTATTTCACCCACATTAGAAGGTAGTAATTCTGAGGTCTATGGCCAAAAATAATAAAAACCCACATTGGGGCTGGACATCAGCATACCCAGTAGAGTGCACATATTACCATGTTTGAGGATCTCGGTTCTAGCCCCTGCTTTCCACACACGGGGGGGGGGGGGTTCATGAATGGTAGAGAAACGCTGCAGGTGTCTCTCTTTCTCATTTCCTCTCTGTTTATCTCTGTCTCTATTAGGAAAGAAAGGGGGGAAAATGAAGTGATGTCACCCCATTAAGTAGAGTGTTCTTATTATAATATCATATGCTAATTAGACCTCCATTGAAAATCAAACAAGATAGTCTTCAAAAATAATTCCTCTTTCCTGTCTTCCTCCTTTCTTCCTTCCCTCCTTCTCCCTTTCCTCTTCTTCCTTATTTCACAAGTTCATGACAGCTAAGCACAAAACACTTGTACAAGGTATAGTAGGAGACATATCCACTTCTAAGTCAGGACCAGGGAGGTAGTTCAGTGTTAGACTTGCATGCTTGAGGCTCCAGAGGTCCCAGGTACTTGGCACTACCATATACCAGAGTCAAGACTTGTCTCTCTCACTCCTCAAAATAAGCCTTTTTTTTTTTTAATTAAAAAAAATGCTCAAACTCCATCCCCAGGGAGCTGGCTGAGCAGATAGTAGATAGAACTCAAGACCATGGGCTCAGCACCTAGCAATGCATACACTGGAGTGGTCTTAGGTTAGGGGAAAGCAGACTTCTCCAGTGTGCCAGACCCTTTCAAGTCAGGCTTCAGGGGCTGGAGATGGCAGTGGGAGGGCTCAGGGCTGCATGTATGAGGCCCTGGTTTCTGTCCTCAGCTCAGCATAGGCTGGAGTTGAGTGATGCTCCAGTCTCTCCCTCTTTCTCCTAAAAACAAATCTTTAAAAATACTATGGTGCTGGACAGTGCTGTACTCGGTTGAGTACACACATCACCATGCACAAGGACCTGGGTTCAAGTTCCTGCCTCCCACCTCAAGGGGGTAGGGAAAGCTTTGTGAGTGATGCAGCAGGTCTGCAGGTGTCTCTGTTTTTCTCTCCCTCTCATTTATTTTTATTTATAGCCACTAGGGTTATTGCTGGAACTCGGTGTGAACACTACAAATACACCACTCCTGGTGGCTGTTTTATTGTTATTATCACCATCATCATTATTACTTTATTTGACAGGCCAGATAAAAATTGAGAGGAGAGGGAAGGTAGAGAGGGGGAGAAAAGGAAAAACACTTGCACACCTGCTTCACTGCCCATGAAGCATTCCCCCAGCACATGAGGAGCAGGGGCTCAAACCAGGGTCCTCCCAAATGGTAACGTGTATGCTTAACTAGGTGCGCCACCACCCAGCTCCCCTTTCTCCCTATCTTTCCCTCCCTTCTCAATATTTTTCTGTTCCTAGTGGGGGGAAATGGATGCTAGGAGTTGTGGATTCATTATGCAGGCACAGCACCCTGGTGGCAACATATATATGAAATAGTATCTAACCATCTTCAAAACTATTGCTTTAGACAGAAATGTGAACAGCCCTGCCTAGAGTTTATCAGTGCCCAACCTCTATAACTGTCCCTGGTCCCTCACTGGACCTCTTTTGGGAAACTCTTAGAGACTAGGGGGGCATAGTCAGAGAGCACATAGAGGGAGAGACAGAAACCGCTCTCCTGGACCCCTGGGCAAGTCTTATAAGCCCAGAACCCCATAAAGCTGTTATTGGGAACTCCCCACAAGCACAGCCTGCAAAGAGGGGGTCGGTCTGAGCAGGGTGAAGGAATGTGGGAAGGTCTGAGTGTGAGGGAACAGCCCTCCTGTGGGGGGGGAGGGGGTTTCCTCAGATCACAAGGGTGAGGCTTGGTGCCTGCAGTCTCCCTAGAACAGAACACTCTGGTCTAGGTCTTGTGGGAAGGACAGGGCTGGCCATGCAGACTAAGTTGTCCCAGGAGGGGAGGAGGTAAAGAGGTTTTTTTTAGCGCACACACGCACACACACACACACACACACACACACACACACACACACACACACACACACACACACACATACTCCCCCCCCCCCACACACACACAGTCCCAGGGCCACGGTGTCTCAGTGTGCAGCCTTGAGAGCAGCCTTTCAGGTCTGGCTGGGAGAGAGCTTTCTGGGGCGGAGGGGCTAACGGCCCGTGCACAGAGGCTCCAGTCTCTGTTTGTGCAGACAGTGTGGCATCACATCAAGCCACGGTCGCAGCCTCCAGGAAAACCCCAGGCAGGCAGGAGGGTGAGTAGACAGGCGGGCCAGGGAGGCCAGGGAGGCCAGGGAGGCTGGGGAGGCCAGGGCTCTGTGCCCAGTGTGGTCAGTCCCTCCAGAGGCCAGAAAGGCTCAGAGCTCCTGCAGCTCAGTCTCCAGCTGAGCATGAAGACCACCCCTGAGGGAGGCAAGACCAGGGTGAGAGGAGGCTTGGGACCACCCTTTGCTCCAGGAAATGTTCCAAGGACAAATAACTCACCTTGTGGCCAGAGAACACCCAGACAGGGCAGGCCACAGGGGGCCCAACCTAGAGCTAGAGTTGGGGTTTCTGTAGCTGTAGAGAGAGGATAGAAAGCACCCCTGACCTCAGGCCCCAGATCCAGTGTTGGATGACCACATGGGAGCACTGTCTTGTCTGAAGGGTATGTGTGGTGGGGGGAAGGAGGTTGGGGGAGAGGATGCCCCAATTCCAAGCTGTCTGCCACTGCCCTTGCCTGTGAGTGGAGTCCTGTGGCTTATCAAGGTCCATCAGCATCTTCTTCCATCTTTCCATGGCTGCTCCAGCTTTCACCAGCTTTTTCATCTCAGCTTCCAGCCTCCAAGTCTTTCCCTTCTTCTCTTCCCTCCTCTTCTCTCCCCTCCCCTTCCCTTTCCAAAACTCAGTTGACCCATCTGACCCACCAAGTACCCACTTATATATTACTCTTCCAGCCCCAGGAAGGCAGGGTCCCTTTGTCTGTCCACCACCCCCTCGGCCCCCACCCCACATGTCTGGACTTTGTGGTTTAGACTTTTTTTTTCCAATGGGGGGAGGAATTAATGATTTACAGCAAATACAGTTGTTGGTACATGTGTAACATTTCTCAGTTTTCTGCAAAACGTTCCCACCCCTACCTAGGTCCTCCTGAACCATTGTGCACCAGGACCTGAATGCCCCCTCCCTCAGATTCCTTATTTGGTGCACTACACCAATTCCAGTCCAAGTTCTGGTCTGTGTTTCTTTCCCCTTTCTGTTCTTATTTCTCAACTTCTGTCTATGAGTGAAATCATCCCATATTCATCTTTCTCTTTCTGGCTGATCTCACTTAATATGACTCCTTCAAGCTCCATTCAAGACAAGGTGAAAAAGTAGAATTTATCACTTTTCATAGCTGAGTAGCATTCAATTGTGTATATACACCACAACTTTCTCAACCACTCACGTGAAGCAACCTGGGTTGCTTCCACATTTTGGTTATTACAATTTGTGCTCCTATGAACATAGGTGTACACACATCCTTTTGGATGAATGTGTTTATTTCCTTAGGATATATCCCCAGGAGAGGAATTGCAGAGTCATAGGGAAGGTCCACTTCTAGCCTTCTGAGAACTCTCCAGACTGCTCAATTGACATTCCCACTGGCAGGTGATTTATACTTTCTGTGAGCTTTATGTAAAACTCAGTGCTTCAAATACAATTATAGGAATTGTGCATGTTCCACTGACTTTTGACTTTTTTTTGAAAGAAGAACTCTGCCTTGCTGATCTGGGCTCAGAAGGTGGGGAGAGACACAGCTCACCCAGAGCTCAGCAGTGAGCCTGCCCACCTGCCTGTGGGGACAGTGCTGCAGTCCTGGCTGCAGGAGGAGACCAGGGGTCCTCTGACGCCCCAAAAACTAAAGGCTAGTTCAGGGATGAGAGCATTTCAGCTCACAGGCTACAGCAGACAGAGTGGGAACAGCTACCCACAGTGCCAAATTGAGGCATTTTCATTTTACTTTTTTGGTCACTAGGGTTATCACTGGGGCTTGGTGCCTGATTGGCTCTACTGTTCCCACTGGGCTTCTTTCTTTCTTTCTTTCTTTCTTTCTTTCTTTCTTTCTTTCTTTCTTTCTTTCTTTCTTCTCTCTTTCTTTCTTTTCTCTCTTTCTTTCTTTCTTCCTTCCTTTCCCCCTCCCATCTTTCTTTCCTTCCTTCCTTCTTTTCTTTCTCCCTCTCTCTTTTTTTCCTTTTTCTTCCCCTTTCTTTTTGATAAAAGGTAGGCAAAGGAGAGACAGAGATACCAGTAGCTCTCCTCCACCACCTGTTACACAGCAGGTGGGGACTGGAGATTGAACTTGAGTCCTTGTGCATGGTAATGTGTATGTTCTACTGGATATTTTAACACAGCACCCAGGCTCCATGGGAAAGAGTGCCCTGCAAGTCTGGAGAAGCCTGCCCTGGTGTGGAGGCTGAGGTGGAGGCATGAGTGTCAAAGGGTCACCCTTCTCCCTAGTCTGGTCCTAGACTGGGGACACACCCCTGGAATGCTGTGACCAGCTCAGGCACCTTTGCCCCTGGGCCTCAAATGATTCTCATCCACATGATGAGGTGACTTTCTTTTGGGGTTTCTGAGAGGTGAAGGGGGAGTATTGTCGGGGGGGGGGGGGGCTTGCAACATGCCCTTCCTCAATGAAAAACAGAGACAGTGGGAGACAGGAAGGCCCAGGGCTGGTAACAGGATCTAAGGTGCTGTCCTTTGATGTCACACTCCTGAGCACCCCCACACTTAATATAAATCTAGTCAGCCTATGTTAAAGGGACAACAAAATTTAAAAAAAAATGAACCTAACACATCCCAGAATTGGCCAGGGATTTGAAACCCTTGTAAATGCAAATACCAACAGGGCTTTTCATTAACTGCTTGGTGTCTAAGGCAGAAGGCTTGAGTGTGAGGATGCAGAGAATTGGAGATGGGAGGTGGGAGAGCGGGGAACAGCTCAGAGAGGCAGCTAAAATCCTAACAGTGCCTCTTACAGCACTTAGTGGAGAGGCCCCCAGGTGTGGGGAGAAGGCTTTGTTTTGCCCAGATCCCCAGAGGAAGCCCTAGAGGCCACAATCAGAATACAGGCTCTGGTGCCTCCCACCGGCCTGCCAGGTCTCTCATCACAGTGGGTGAGGTGGCTCTGGCAAATGGCTTGACTCCACCCTTCAAGACTGAGAGTCACACTTACGTCAGAGGCCCTGAGGATTAGGTGAGCTCATAAACACCAAGTGTTCAGCATGGAGACTGCCTCATAGTGAGCCTCCTGGCTCCCTCCTGCTCTCACTGGTGTTCTGTGTCTCTCTCAGCCCAGGGCCAGAGGGGACATGGATGTGGGTGACGTAACATACACGCTAAGGTACAGACCAAGGCTGCACATCAAACAACCTAGCTTCCTCTCCTTACATCTGTCCCTCCTCCCACCTCCCATGATTACTCTGGCGAATCATGTTGTGCCTGGGACATTCATGTTCTTGTGTTGAAATTCCTCTCCTCAGTGTGGGCCATAGCAATATAAAAGACCAGGTCCTCTAGATGCGTTGGACATTCTACTAGGAACTTTATTTTCTTGTCGTTACCACCAGGGTTAGCACAGAGAATCAGTACATGCAATGCCCCACTGTTCCCAGTGGTCTGTCTTTCTTTCTTCCTTTCTTTCTTTCTTTCTTTCTTTCTTTCTTTCTTTCTTTCTTCCTTCCTTCCTTCCTTTCTTCCTTCCTTTCTTTCTTCCTTTCTTTTTTCATTCTCCTTCCATCATTTTCTTCTTCTCCTACCCCCTCCCTTCTTCTCTCTCCCCCTCTCTCTCAGAGGTAGAGGTAAGAGTAAGACAGGGACAGAGAAAGCCACCTGCAATACTTCATCACTCATGAGCTCTCCCCCCCATGGTAACATGCAAGGCAATGTGTGAGCTGTACCAAGTGAGCTGCCAGGGGCCAGGTGGTGGTACACTTGGTTTAGTGCACACATTCTAAGTGAGCCACTACCCAGTCCCCCAGAACTTTGTTTCACAATGATCCAGCCTCAGACTCAGGCCTTCTCTCATAGACACCAACCAAAAATGAAAGGCCATGTTGGTGTTTGTATCTACTAATGGTTTAAAACTGGACAGTTTTCAGATGTATTGGGTTCACTTAAAAATATATATATATTTCCTTTTGTTGCCCTTGTTTTATTGGTGTAGTTGTTGTTGTTATTGATGTCGTTGTTTGTTGTTGGATAGGACAGAGAGAAATGGAGAAAGGAGGGGAAGACAGAGAAGAAGAGAGAAAGATACACACCTGCAGACCTGCTTCACCCTTCTGCAGGTGGGGAGCCAGGGGCTCAAACTGGAATCCTTACGCCGTCCTTGCACTTCGCACCATGTGCATTTAACCCGCTGCGCTACTGCCTGACTCCCTGGGTTCACTTTTTATTGACTTATTGTCCCTCTACATAAGCTGGCTAAGTTTATGTTAAGTGTGAGAGAGCTGGGTTGATACTGATATGTCAAAGGACTGAATCTGTATGAATGAGGCTCTGAAGTCCCAGGTTCAGTCTCCAGTACCACCATACGCCAGAGATGAGCAGTGGTCTGGTCTCTCTCTCTAACTTTCTCTCTCATAAAACAGTTAATACACATTTTTTTGAGAACACGATCTGGGAAATAGTTTGCCCACTAGAGGACACACTTTGCCATGTACGAGGACCCAGGTTTGAGCCTCTTCTGAGGGTATCTGGGAGCACCAGATACAGAGGGAAGTTTCCTGCTCTGTGGTGGAGTGGTGTCTCTCCTTCTCTCTCTGCTTCTCTTCTTCCCTGTTTCTGTCTGCGACTGAAAGGAGAAAAAGCATGAGAGCGAAGTCCTAAGTCCTAGAGGAAATAAGAGGGCCTGTCTGCCCATCCCTGGTACATTCACAACTACTAATGCCTACAACATAATGCCAGTTTCGCCCATGTCTACCTGTTCAACTCCTATTCATCCTTCGAAGCCTTCTTCACAAAACCTTTCTTGCCATCACCTATCCACCAAGTAAACCCAGTAACATTCTTGTAAATTCCTTTTGCCTGTGTCTTACAATTGACGGCATTATGCTATAATTGCTAGCTACACCATCACTAGGGCACATGACATCGATAGCCGGGCCCTGTAGGTGCCCTTTAGTGCTTGTTGAGTGAGACGCTTTCAGGTGGTGAGGGGGTGGTCAAAGGCTCCTTAAACTTAAACTTAAGATTTGCTCTCAGGTTCTGAACACCAGGCTACCAGAGAGACTAAACACCAATCTAATGAGGGCTGGGAAGACAGCATAATGGTTCTGCAAATGATTTTCATGCCTGAGGCTCCAAAGTCCCAGAAAGCTTCCCCAACACCACCATAAGCCAGGGTAAAAATATAATGATTATTGAAATAAAATATAAGAAAGTGAAAAAACCGGAGTCTGGTGGTAACGCAGCAGGTTAAACGCATGTGGCATGAAGCACAAGGACCAGCATAAAGATCCCGGTTCGAGCCCCCAGCTCCCTACCTGCAGGGAGTTTCTTCACAGGTGGTAAAGCAAGTCTGCAGGTGTCTGTCTTTCTCTCTTCCTCTCTGTCTCCCCCTCCTTTCTCCATTTCTCTTTGTCATATCCAACAATGACTACATCAATAATAACAAAAATAACTATAACAATAAAAACAACAAGGGCAATAAAAGGGAATAAGTAAATAAATATTTTTAAAAAAAGAAAGTGAAAAAACGGGAGGCCAAGCAGTAGCGCACCATGTTAAGCATACATGGTGTGAAGCACAAGGATCCTGGTTGGAGCCCCCTGGCTCCCCACCTGCAGGGGGGTCACTTCACAAGTGGTGAAGCAGATCTGCAGGTGTCTATCTTTCTCTCCTCCTTTCTGTCTTCCCCTCCTCTCTCAATTCTCTCTGTCCTATCCAACAACAACAGCAATAACAACAGTAACAATAATAACATTGACAATAACAATAAGGGCAACAAAATGGAGGAAATGGCCTCCAGGAGCAGTGGATTTGTAGTTCCTGCAGGCACTGAGCCCCAGTGATAAACCTGGAGGCAATTATATATATATATATATATATATATATATATATATATATATATCCAGTATAGGGATAGGGGGTTAGGCAGTAGCGCAGTGGGTTAAGCGCATATGGCACAAAGTGCAAGGACTGGCAGAAGGATCCCAGTTCGAGCCCCCGACTCCCCACCTGTAGGGGAGTCCCTTCCGAAGAGGTGAAGTAGGTCTGCAGGTGTCTATCTTTCTCTCTTCCTCTCTGTCTTCTCCTCATCTTTCCATTTTTCTCTGTCTTATTCAACAATGACATCAATAACAACAACAATAATAACCACAACAATGATAAAGAAGACAATAAGGGAGGGTGGAGGAAACTTCCAAGAGCAGTGGATTCATGGTCCAGTCACTGAGTCCCAGCAATAACCCTGGAGGCAAAAAAAAAATCCAGTATAACAAGGTGCTGGGTGGTGACCCACTCAGTAGAGCATGCACATTACTGTACATAAGGACCTGGGTTCAAGCTTCCACTCCCCACCTACAGGAATGGCTTCAGGAGTGGTGAAGCAGGGCTGCAGGTCTCTTTCCTATCTCTGTCCTTCTCTATCTTATCTCAATTTATCTCTATCTTGTCTCAATTTCTGTCTCTGTTGAAAAAAGAAAAAGAGAAAGAAAGGAAAGGAGAGGAAAGGAGATAAAAGCAGAGGAGAGGAGAGGAGAGAAAAGGAGAGGAGAGGAGAGGAGAGGAGAGGAGAGGAGAGGAGAGAAAAGGAGAGGAGAGGAGAGGAGAGGAGAGGAGAGGAGAGGAGAGGAGAGGAGAGAGGAGAGGAGAGGAGAGGAGAGGAGTGGAGAGGAGAGGAGAGGAGAGGAGAGGAGAGGAGAGGAGAGGAAAGGAGAGGAGAGGAGAGGAGAGAAAAGGAGAGGAGAGGAGAGGAGAGGAGAGGAAAGGAGAAGAAAGGAAAGGAAAGGAAAGGAAAGGAAAGGAAAGGAAAGGAAAGGAAAGGAAAGGAAAGGAAAGGAAAGGAAAGGAAAGGAAAGGAAAGGAAAGGACAAGAATGACCTAAGGAAAGATTTGTTGAGAGTTATGGTCATATGGCTCTGAAAAAAAAACTTGCCAGTGAATCTGAAACTCTTCCTCTTGGGGAAACTTGAGAAATGACCAAGGGAGGCCATGGTCAGATGGCCATCAGCCTGACTGCAGATGGGGGTGCCTTGTCCTGTCCAGGACACTGAAACAAATCCCCAGGGATCAAAATGAACCTCTGGTGAGATAAAAATGACTGCACTCAGAAAGAATAGCTGCCTTTCCCCACCTGCATGCCCCCTGTTCAGGGTGTCAGGCCAGGCCTTCCCACCCACATCATAGTCTTCTGTCCAGCCAGCTCAAGCCCCTCCATGGCTCAGCCTCTGCCAATGCCCAAAGAATCTGTCCTGATAGTCCCCTGGGACCTGCCAGGACTCTTGTGGGTTCAGGGATATGTTTCTTGCCCTCACAGTGGGGCATGCCTTTGAGAGAAAGAGTGACTTCTCTAAAGCCTGTTGCTTCTACCCCAGTGCTAAGCACAGCTGGCTGTGTGTGTGTATGTGTGTGTTGACATGACAACACAGTGTGTACACTGAGAGTCAGAGACCCTGGTGTGTCATACATCTGGAACAAAATAAACTCATTTATGGCGTCTTCCAGCATGCACAGTGTCTCTGAAACATGGAGATCTCAGAGAAGCAAAACAGCTCCCCAACAGGGCAGGGTGGAGAGCCAGCAGCAGTCTCTCCCAGCCCTCACGCCCCCACAGCCTTCCCCCCTGCCCACCTCCCCAAGAATGGAAACTTTCAGGGGAAAAGAATTCTCAACAGCTGGTGTGAGAGACCACACAGGCTTCCCCACATCTGCTAGCAGGCGGACGGTGAGCTCATTTCCCGGGGGGGGGGGGGAAGCAGCCTCAGTCTGTGGGGTCCCCTGAACCCCTTAACTACACCTTGGGAGGGACTGGGAAGGAAATTGAGGAGGGGTGTTTTCATATCAGAACATTCTCTGGGGACTAGCCCTTCCCCCTCCCCATGCCTTCCTTAAAAAAAAAAAAAAAAAAAAAACTGTGTGTGTGTGTGTGTGTCTGTGTGTGTCTGTGTGTGTGTATGTGTTATTTTAAGAAGAGATACAGAGGGAAAGAGAGACAGACTAGAGCACTGTTCAGCTCTGGCTTATGGTGGTGCTGGAGACTGAACCTGAGACTTTAGAGCCAGCCTCAGGCAAGAAAGTCTTTGCGGAACCACTTTGTTGTCTCCCCAGTCTCTCCATACCTTCCCTGATGAGGAGGGCTGGCTTTGCTTCTCATGGTGAAAAGGTGGCATTATTAAACTAATAACTAGTTTTCTTTATATCCTATTTATTTATTTATTTATTTATTTATTTATTTATTTATTTGGAAGATACAGAGAAATACCAGAGCCCTGCTCAGCTCTGACTGGTGGTGGTACAGAAAGACCAGAGCCCTGCTCAGCTCTGACTGGTAGTGGTGCTGGGAATTTAACCTGGGACCTCAGAGCCTCAGGCAGGAGAATCTTTGGCAGAACCACTGTGTTGTCTCTTGACTCCCACCAAGTTCCCCTTGCCTTCCTCCAAAGACTCTAAATCAATTGTCTAGCTAGGAAATAGCCTACTCAGTTATATATATGATGCTGGACTATGATGGCATCCTCCAAGTTTTCCAGAGTTTGTAACATTATTCCAGTTTGTACAGAGTTCTGCTCACTTAACGTTCATTTGCAGTGTTGCCTTTGATCTTACAAGTGGTCCTCAGGGAGGAGAGGAGGCAGGCAGGTGTCAGTGGCAGGGCCGATATTGACAATGTTATGGACATGCATGAGCTTCTGTCCTGAATTTCTGAGTTGGAAGCTGAGTGGGGTTTAAGGAGGTTTCCTGGATCCCACAAAGTCACAGAGCAGAGGGCTTGTGCACTGAGGTTGTTGCTCAGACCCTTGCAGTTTGTTTGCAAGCTCACTTTTGCACCCCCAACCCCAACTCTGGGGGCACCCCCAGCCTCACAAATCCAGCCCAGCCATGAGTTTCTTAGAGGTATGGTGTCATGGCTTCCCACATTGCACTTTGGCCCAGAAACCCTGGAGGAGCTGCAGATGGAGGATGGGATGGCTGAGTCCTTTGGGAATTCCATCATCTATCTACCCCTGGATGTGGAGCTGGAGCACCCCAAGGGGACAGGCCAGAGGTGGGTGAGAAAGGGGGGCCCTCAGGGACCTTCTGCCTCTGTGGTCTACCTGGGGAACATCAGCTACCCTGAACTGTAATATCCAGAGCTGAGAACCTCCAGCCCAAGCCTTGTAGGGTGTGATGGCAGACCGGACAGTGGGTGGATGGAGTGTGTCTCCTGAGGGACCGAGTTCCCAAGATCCTTCCTTTCTGCATGCTCTCCATGGCCCTGGGCCTGCCATGAGCCCCAGGCTTGCCTGGCCCAGCATGGCTTGGGGTCCCTGTTGTATATGAGTAGAAGATTTGGGTGAGGGCGGGCTGGGGCCAGCAGGGGGGAGCCCCACTGGGGTGTTTTTTTTCAGATGCATATGTCCCCTCTCAGGCTGCCCTTTCAGAACACTGGACAATGTGCTCTCTTTGTCCCGATCCTTTCAGCCGCCTGCTCATTCTCTTTGCATCTGCTGTCACACAGGACATCCCGGCTGGCAGGCGACCACGGGGACACATTATGCTCCCTTAATGAAGCATGGGCCTGGAGATCTGGGGGTGGTTGGGAGCCCGCAGGGGCTGGGGGGTGAGCAGAAGGGTACCCCATCTTCCTCTTCCAGGGGCAAGGCAAGGACAATGGAACCTTCTTCAGCCAGTCATAGTTTGCATGGTGTGTTCTGGAGAAGGGGACACTTCAGAGCCAGAGACTTCATAGTAGGGGTGAGGAAAGGGTGCTGATTTTAGTTTCCCTCCAGGAGTGGTGCTACTAGGAAGGTGGGAGGGGGGGGGTCTAGAGGGGTAAAGCACTTGACCTACACTTTCATCACAAAAGAGTTTCCCTAAGCCCCTTGACACTGGAGTTAATTCCCTTTCATTCTAGCACATACCAAGGACCAGTTTCCAAGATGTCATTCTTGGGGGTTGGGATGGATAGCACAGTGATCCCTTAGAGTCCCCTTGGGTCTTGGTATGCTGTCAGTGGACACCTTTTCCAGTCAAGTGAAGAAGAAGAAAAATAATGATGAGTGGTCACAGGAAGCATCCAGGGGACAGGCTGTGCATAGCAGAACACAAAGGGCTGGGGATTAGATGGTGCAGCCATGCAGGAACCATCTCCCTGGCCCAGATGTGCTTAGAGAAGAGCCTCCCCCCCTGACCCCCAGCTTATCATCAGAGGTGTTTCAGGAGAGGAGACTGAGGCCACCAGACCTGCTGTTTGCAGCACATGGTGATGGCCCCCAAGACCATGACTCTCTGGGTTCTGGGTGATGGTAGGGAAGCTAGCAGCTCTCCCCAGGAGCCCGAGTGTTGGCAGCCCTGGCATTTGCAGACCAGGCTGCCCTTTGGGGTCATGGCCTCTGCTGGTGACCTAGACCCAGTCAAAGCCCTTCTCCCCAAAGTGAGCCCCTCACATGTATCTTTCTGCCCTGCTTGCTAGAGTCACCTTCCTTCTCACTGCTCTGGAACGTGGGCATGAAGGGTGGGGGGGGGCGAGGGCTTTCTAAGTGTGCCTACAGCTCCTAGTTTGTTTTTCTGATGTATTTACTCCCTGCCCCCCCCCACTCTTCCTGGCTTGATTATCCACTAACCACCCCAAAGGGGGAAGAAAAAAAAGGCTGGACCATGTCCAACGAGGCCCCCTGTCCCCTTTAACAAGTGAAGTGTGCTGGCATTGCGAGTGGTGGTCTTTGGGCCTGAAGGTCGTTAATTAGTACAGAATGCAGACTTCAGTTGTCTTGCCAGCCCCTGAGGAAAACGCTGCTGGCAGGTAGCCGAGACAGAGGAATTCGCCATAGGTTAGATCAGACCGGCTCTCAGCACCCAGTGCACAGCTTATGCAAATAGTTTTGCTTAGCATGGACCCTGTGTTCTTATGGCCCCCCTTCCTCCTCCCCCCCACAATGTTAAAAAAAAAAAAAAGCAAAACTGAAGGGCAGGGAGGGAGGGAACAGGGGCAGGCGGGAGAACAAGCCCTTACTTGCCAGATCTCATTCTCCATCAGAGAGGAGCAAATTGCTTTCCCTCAAAAAGAAAAAAGGCAAGGGGAAAAAGAAGACAAAACACCCATCCTCAGCGCTAAATGTACCCCAGAGCATTTGAAAGCTGAATTGCTCGCTAAGAAAGGCTAGCTGTGAGTGTATTTGGAGAGAGACTATTATCCTCCATCCAAGCTCAGTCACACTCGCTGGGAGGCCTGCTGAGCACCTGGGTGGGGACTTGGAACACGGAGTTCTGCTCCTTTGTTGCCATGATGGTGTCACCTCCAATCCTGCCTCCAGTCAGCCCTCCCCATGCTTTGGCAGATGCTGTTGAGTATTGGAGTATCTTGGGTGCCCAGACCCTGGGAGAGAGAAGGCTAGTGTGACTCCTCTCTGCATATGTTTACCTGGTAGAATGCACACATTACCCTCTGAGGACCTGGGTTCAAGTCCTGGTCCACCACACAGGAGCAGCAGCAGGAGAAAATCTCCACTAGTGATAGAACAGAGCCTCAGTGCCTCTCTAACTTCACTGTCTCTTGGTGTTGTTGAGCTGTAACAGACATGGGCAACAGCACCTAGCCTTGCTGAGTACTCCCTTATATGTAAGAGCCAGGAAGGCAAGCCTACCATGGCAAAGTCCTTTCCCTGGCACCTGTTCAGGGCTCTGTGACATCCAGTGAGAATGAATGAAGGAAGGGAAAAAGGAGGGAAGGAAGGATAGAAGGAAGGAAGAAGGCAGACAGAAAGAATGGAATAAGCTCTGCTGATTAGTGAGCACAGTCACTTGACAAAATGTTGGCTCAGTCTTTATTGGCTTCCAGAGAATGCCATCAAGGTCAGCAATCATCCACAGAGAAGGTGAAGTTCAAGGTTGGAAAACTGTTCAGAGGAGGCCAGGCAGTTGTGTACCTGGGTAAGTGTACATATTGCCATGCTCAAGGACCCAGGTTAGAGCTCATCCTCCCCATGTGCAGAGAGGAAACTTCACACAGTGAAGCAGGTCTGCAAGACTCTGTCCTCTCTCACTTCCTCTTTCAATTTCTCTATCCTACCAAGTATAACAGAAAGACAAAAAAAAAAAAAAAAAAGGTTGCTGAGAGCAGTGGATTCATAGTGCCAGAACTGAGCCCCAGCCAGTAATCCTGGTGGCAACAAAAATGAAGGAGGAGGAGAAGGGAGAGAGAGAGAGAGGAGAGAGGAGAGGGGAGAGGGGAGAGGGGAGAGGGGAGAGGGGAGAGGGGAGAGGGGAGAGAGGAGAGAGGACAGAGAGAGAGAGGGAGAGAGAGAGGGAGAGGGAGAGGGAGAGGGGGAGGGGGAGGGAGAGAACCAGGGAGAGAACCATTGAGAGGTCAGATTTCACCTTTTGGCTTGAAGATGAGGGTTGGGGTGGGCATGGAGGAAGAAGAGCTCAGGTTTAGTCTAGGAGAGAGTGTATCTCCCTCAGCTATTGACATCTGGGGGCAGGAGGACTCTTGGGGGGGTGCCTTGCATGATGTATGATGATTAGTAGTGGTCTCACACCAGATGTTTAGTGCAACTTCTCCAGTTGTGATAATCAAATATGTCTTTGCATGTTTCCCAAAAGCAAGACCTGCATGGATCTGATTTCCTCCTCCTCCTTCCTCCTCCTCCCCCCCTTCTCATTCCTCCTCCCCCCCTTTCTTCTGGAAAGCAGATTGAAACTCAAAGACCAGGAGCACATGATGCTGGCATTTTAGCCATAGACCAAGATTATGGCAGAGATAGTAGTTCCATGTTAAGGGCTACTATGAAGACCAAAGGAGAATGTTAACCAGATTGTTGCTGCATTTCAAGAATGGAAGGCAGCAGGTGGTTCACTTGATAGAGCACACACATTACCATTGCAAGGACCCAGGTTCGAGCCCTAGTCCACTACATGGCAGCAGGTGCAGGAGGGAGCTTCACTACTGGTGGAGCAGTGTCGTGGTGGCCCTCCTTCTCTTGCTAGCTCTCCTTTATCTTTCCCTGTCTCTCACACTGTGTCAAAAAAGAAAACAGTAAAATAAAATAAAGGCCTCTGGGAGTGGTGGAATCATGTAGGCACCCAGGTTCCAGTAATATTTCTGGCAGAAAGAGAAAAGAATGGAAATGGTAGCACAGACTTCTGGTTTCCTTTCTGGCATGTGAAGAGTTTGAAAGTCATCCCTGATGATTTGAAGCAGAAAGCTGGACAGAGGAATCAGCAGATGTCTTGAGACCCAGCAGTGAAAGGATGTTCCAAGGCAAACTACTACTCCCAATAAGGAAAATCCCAGCTGATGGAGACAGAGACCCACCAGTAGAAACCTTAGGGGGAACCAGTGCTGGGTTTTACATGAAAATGTAATTGAGACTCAGGGGTACAAATCTAAGGACCCCAATCCTTGCCCACATTTGTCAGTTCTACCTATAAGATTGTAACCCCATTCTTATAATGAATATCAGGAAAAAATTTCTTGTGATTCTGGCCAAAGGAGGGGAAAGGAGCCATTTAGAAATATGTCAGAGAGGGCTGGGGAGACATGATGGTTCTGCAAAAGACAGTCATGCATGAGACTCTGAGGTTCCAGGTTCAATCCCAGCACCACCATAAACCAGAGCTGAGCAGTACTTTGATATTTTTCTTTGTGTCTTTCTCTCTGTATCTCTCTCTCATAAAAAAGGATAAAATGCAAGAAGAAAAAAGAGAAGGAGAAAGAGGAGAAGAAATGTGTCATAATAGGGGCCAGGCAGCAGCATACTCAGTAAAGAGCACACATTATAGTATACCGGGACCCAGGTTCAAGACCCTGGTCACCACAGAAGCTTCATAAGCAGTTAAGTAGTGCTGCAGGTGTCTCTGTACCTCTGTATCTCTCTATCCCTCGGTTCCCTGTCAATTTCTCTCTGTCTCCACCCAAGATGTCTACCAAGAAAGGTGGATTTGTTGTGCAGGCATTGAGTCCCAGAGATAGCCCTGGTGGCAATAAAGAAAAAATATGTATCAGAGCATTCTGATCCTCTAACTTTGACCTTTCCTTAAGAGAAATTATTTCAGAGCTGAATCTTCTGGGGTATTCTGAGACCCCCTCCCCCCATAAGTGGAAGAAGTATACATCTAACTATTGCCAACTTCAGCCTTCCTTGTGGGGAGAGAAATAGCCAAATCTAACCCACTGTAGAGCTTCTGTCCCCACTAAGGCATGAAACTGAGTTACAGAGAGGCACTTGTGAAGCCCAGTCCAGGGACACTGGCTCACCAGGCTGACGCCTAGCCAGGGGACCACACAAGGCTTTGCCTCCCCCCTTGCTTCTCCACCACTTGACTCAGCAGGCTTTCTGCAGCTCCTTTTACCCAGGAAGTCCTGTCTGACTTGCAAGGGGAAAAAAAATCACAACACAGACTGCAAACCAAAGGAAAAAAAAAAGTAGAACAAACATCAGAGCCAACCTCATTCAGATGGGGCAAGAAGCTTAGAGTTAGCAGACTGGAGATTTAAAACAACTGTGATATGTTTTCTAAGCATGCCAATGGATAAAGCCTGTCATAATTGTAAGCAGAGAGACAGAAATCTTGAGACTGAATAAAAAAGGTTAAAGATTTTAAAAAACTGTAGCAAAATTAAAAATACCTTGAAGTATGAAAAATGATGGATTCACTATTAGATGGTGCACAATAGGGTGAAGTCTTTGAGCTAGAGGATTTGTCAAGACATATTTCCAAAAACAGAAAAGCAGACTGAAGGAGGAGAGGGAGAAGCAGAAGGAGAGAGAGAGAGAGTGAGAGAGAGAGAACACAAAACTTGTGGGACAGCTACAAAAGTTATGATGCATGTATGATGAAATAGCAGAATTGTCAGAAGAAGGAAAGAAAAAAGGATGAGAAAAAAATAGTTGAATTAGTGGTGCCTGGGAGTTTCCACCAAGATAAATATCAGGTCCCAAATCCATAAACCCTGGAGAATACAAAATAGAATGCAGGGAGTCGGGCTGTAGCGTAGCGGGTTAAGCTCAGGTGGCGCAAAGCACAAAGACCGACATAAGGATCCCGGTTCGAACCCCGGCTCTCCACCTGCAGGGGAGTCGCTTCACAGGCGGTGAAGTAGGTCTGCAGGTGTCTATCTTTCTCTCCCCTCTCTGTCTTCCCCTCCTCTCTCCATTTCTCTCTGTCCTATCCAACAACGACAACAACAATAATAACTACAACAATAAAACAACAAGGGCAACAAAAGGGAATAAATAAATATAAAAAAATTAATAAAAAAATAGAATGCAACAAACTATACCTGTGCACACCACTTTCACAGTATATATATTAATTTTTAGATATATAGATGATAACTAGCTAGCTAGATAGATACATGATAGGTAAGAGACCACAACATTGAGCTTCCTTCAATGCAGTGGTGGCCAGGTTGAAACCTGGGACGTGCTCGTAGCAAAGCAGCACACTATTCAAGTGAGCTATTTCACTGGCCAGCATAGTTTACATTAAAGAAAGTAAAAAAAAAAAGTTCAAACTAGGATTCTTCTTTCCCACCATTTTTTGTTTTTACTTGTGATTAATAGTGGCTTACAGTGTTGTAAGATGGCAATGTTTAGTTCCGCAGCACACCCACCACCAAAATTCTGTCTTCTCATCCTCAAGCAAGGATTCTGCATCCTTCAAAGTTATTCCACAAAAGTAAAAAATGAATGAGATTCTCTTGGGACAAATAAGCAGGATGATAATTGCTACTATATCTGCTTTAAATGGTACCTTTTGTCATGTATTTCTTACCACAATAAAAATAAAAACTATGAGATCAAAAGTGCCAAAAAGATAGCTTAGACCTAGATACATATGCATTTTAAAAAAGGCAGTTTGAAAAGGCAAAACTATAGTAGTGGTTTAAAAAAAAAATCTGTCAGTGACCACTAAGGGAAAAGAGGGCTGAAAAAGTAATTTTTTTTTAAGACAAAGGAACTATTTTTGATACTACTATGATGATGGGCACATAATAGTATGTGTTTATCAAAATTAATTGTGTTTTAAAGCATGCAGAGTGAAGCTTAATTTTTTTTTTTTTGCAGATTAAGAAAAAAAAGTTCTTTAAGAATCGGAACCCAGGTGTCCACACAACAGATGAGTGGCTGAGAAAGTTGTGGTATATATACACACAATGGAATACTACTCAGCTATAAAAAATGGTGACTTCACCGTTTTCAGCCAATCTTGGATGGAACTTGAAAAATTTATGTTAAGTGAAATAAGTCAGAAACAGAAGGATGAATATGGGATGACATCACTCTCAGGCAGAAGGTGAAAAACAAGATCAGAAGAGAAAACACAAGTAGAATCTGAAATGGAATTGGCATATTGCACCAAAGTAAAAGATTCTGGCGTGGGTGGGTAGGAAATACAGATCCAAGAAGACCTAGTGACAGAGGACCTAGTGGGGGTTGTATTGTTATATAGAAAACTGGGAAATGTTATGCATGTACAAACTATTGTATTTACTGTCGAATGTAAAACATTAATTTCCCAATAAATAAATTTAAGAAAAAAAGAATTGGAAGTATGCCAGGATAGGACATCAGGGTAGAATAAAATAAAGTCATTGTAGGGTCTAGGTGGTGGCATACCCAGCAGAATGAACTCGTGCTGTTATGTGCCAGGACCCGGTTCAAGCCCTTGCTCCACACCAGCAGCGGGGAAGCTTCATGAGTGGCGGAGCAGGGCTGCAGATGTTTCTCTCTTACTCCCTCTCTATCTCCCCCTTCCCTCTTGATTTCACCCTGTCTCCTTTAGTAAAAAGGTAAACAAATAGAATCATGTCACTGTGAATAGACAGATGAAAGGAACTCATTAGAGGGAGGAAGTAATGTGACCACTTAAAGAACTTGGAAAATGAATAAAGTGGGCAAGACTGAAACATGTAAGGCAACAATAATTAAATAAATAGACAAAAATAACTGAACATAAACACTGCTCTCAAGCTGCTAAAGTGGCTTCCTGTGGGCATAGAAGCAAGCAGTCTGATTCTACTCTGCATTTACCCTGGAAATGAGCAGATCAAGTTAGTGGGCACTGGTTAGCAGGGACCAAGTCTTTGGTAGTGTAGTAGGTGAAGGCAAAGGTCTTCAGTGTGGAGACTGAAATAAACAATGCAAGGCCACGTGGTGGCTTGCCTGGTTGAGCACACTCGTTTCCATGTGCAAGAACTTGGGTTCAAGCCCGCTGTGTTCAAGCACATGTGTTGAAACAGTACTGCAGGTGTGTGTTTCTCTCTCTCTCCCTCTCTATCTCCCCTTCTCAAGTTCTGTCTGTCTTTATCCAAAATAAATGAAAATATATATATATTCAATAAAATAAACCATTCAGGAAAGGCTGGAGTTAGAGACATTGGCATGAACTCAGGTTCACAGATGGCCATGTGTAAAATATTTACGTACTTGTGTAATATATATATATATATATATATATATATATATATATATATATATATATATACACACACACACACATGCTATATACACACATCCCAGTGTAAGAGGAAAGCAGTCACACATTTAATCCCTTGACTCCCCAGCTGAAAGGACCAAAAAGCAATGACCTTCTGACAGCCATGACTGCACCTGGCTCCCAGACCTTGGTTACTAACACCATTCTCCAGTACAAGGAATCTATTTTTCTGGAAGAAATAGCCAGTCCTACAGCACCTTGTATTTCCACAAAGGAGTACTCAAGAGCTAGTGCAAGTGCAGGCTCAGATGAGATCATAGCTGTGGAAGCAGTCTATTAAGCAGCATGTATGCGTCCGTGAATTACAAGTCAGTAAAAATAAATGAGCTTGGCATATGTGCCCTGGCTCTCGGCACCCGTCTGTTATGACGTCTGTTTTGACTGCTCGGAAGGCTTTCCTAGCTCTGGACTGTTGACATTGCAGTGGAAGCTATTCCGAATCAGAGTGGCTTCCCTGTGTATGGAGGAGGACTGGCCTTGCTTTTGCAAATCTCTGGCAGAACACAGATTGTCCTTCTCTGGTTCAAACCTATTAATAGCCACTTCCCTTAAATGTGCATATTATGGATTTATTAGTGTTAGAAAGCCTGAATCGTAAACTCCAACAAGACTGTCCTGGAAGCGAAAGACAATAAACTTGGTAAGTCTCTGAGAGGAACTTCCTGCGTTCTGAACACCATGATATTTCCTTTCTAAAGAAGGAGGTCAGTTTACTGCCCTCTGTGCCTACCTTTCTTTTTCTTTTTTTTATAATTTTTTTTAAATAGAAGATTTATTTATTTACCTATTTTAATGAGAGAAATACAGAGAGAGAAAACACAGAGAGAAGAGGAAGAGGGAGAGGGAGAGGGAGAGGGAGAGGGAGAGGGAGAGGGAGAGGGAGAGGGAAAGAGACAGAGAGTCCAGGGCATAGCTTAGCTCTGGTTTATAGTAGTGCTGGGCATTGAACCTGGGACCTCAGGACCTCAGACATGAAAGTCTATTTACAGAACCATAATGTTGTCTCCCCATCCCCAGTGTGGGCCTTGTGAATCTGCTTCATATAGAACTTCATGGAGTGGTGCAATCCTTTTATTCTCTGGTCTAAAACTGTACAATGGCTCACTAGAGCCAAAGGGTGGAGCATTTCCTTGGCATTCTTTTGAACAGCTGCACAGTTTTTCCACATGAAATACAGAAGATCATCCCATATAACAAAGGATAGTGGGAAATAGCCTGATGTGCCAGTGTTGGGTACTAGAAAGTGTTCGAGAAGCATTGCAAAGAATTCCCCAGGCTCAGCAGGACAGAGCTGGGGAAGCATCAGTCTCAAAGGCAAGAGCCAAGCTCCTTAGCATGGTGTGCAAAGCGCTCCACAATCTGACCCCATGTTACCTAACCTCCCCTTGTCCTGTATCTACCCATCTGCATGGAGGACCTCTCTGAATCCTAGTTTCATAATCTGTAAAATGAGGGTAAAACAACTCATAAAACTGCTGTGAGAATTAGCTTAGCCGGTGCACTTGAAATATCTGGTAGTGTCTGGGCTTTAGTAATTGAGCAACAAATTTTAGCTGCTGTCATAAATTTTTTTAAATGTATTTATTTATTCATGAGAAAGATAGGAATGAGAGAAAGAACCAGACATCACTCTGGTACCTGTGTTGCCAGGAATGGACTTACGACCTCATGGTTGAGAATCCAATGCTTTATCCACTGTGCCATGTACCAAACTATCATCAATTTTTAAAAATTTATCTATTAAATACAATAGTTTGTACATGCATAACATGTCTCAGTTTTCCATATAACAACACAACCCCCACTAGGTCCTCTGTCATCCTTTTTGGACCTGTATTCTCCCCACCCACCCACCCCAGAATCTTTTACTTTATAATACAATAGTTTGTACATGCATAATATTTACAATACAATAGTTTGTACATGCATAACATGTCTCCGTTTTCCATATAACAACACAACCCCCACTAGGTCCTCTGTCATCATTTTTGGACCTGTATTCTCCCCACCCGCCCACCCCAGAATCTTTTACTTTGGTGCAATATGCTAATTCCAGTTCAGATTCAACTTGTGTTTTCTTTTCTGATCTTGTTTTTCAACTTCTGCCTGAGAGTAAGATCATCCAATATTCATCCTTCTGTTTCTGACTATTTCACTTAACATAAATTTTTCAAGTTCCATCCAAGATTGGCTGAAAACAGTGAAGTCACCATTTTTTATAGCTGAGTAGTATTCCATTGTGTGTATATATACCACAACTTGCTCAGCCACTCATCTGTTGTTAGACACCTGGGTTGCTTCCAGCCAGGTTTTGGCTAATACAAATTGTGCTGCTAAGAACATATGTGTACACAGATCTTTTTGGATGGGTATGTTGGGTTCCTTAGGATAGATCCCCAGGAGAGGAATTGCAGGGTTATAGGGTAGGTTCATTTCTAGCCTTCTGAGAGTTCTCCAGACTGTTCTCCACAGAGGTTGGACCAATTGGCATTCCCACCAGCAGTGCAGGAGGGTTCCTTTGACCCAATAACCTCTCCAGCATTTGCTGCTGTTATCTTTTCTGATGTATGACATTCTCACAAGAGTGAAGTGGTATCTCATTGCTGTCTTTATTTACATTTCTCTGACAATCAAAGACTTGGACATTTTTTCATGTTTATCGGCCTTTTGGAACTCTTCTGTGGTGAATATTCTGTCCAGGTCCTCTCCCCATTTTTTAATGGGGTTATTTGTTTCTTGTGGTTGAATTTGGCAAGCTCTTTGTATATTTTGGTTATTAGCTCCTTGTCTGATGTATGGCATGTAAAGATCTTTCCCATTCTGTAAGGGGTCTCTTGGTTTGGGTAGTGGTTTCTTTCGCTGTACAGAAACCTCTTAATTTGATGTAGTCCCATAGGTTTATGCTTGCTTTAGTCTTCTTTGTAATTGGATTCATTTCATTGAAGATGTCTTTAAAATTGATGTGGAAAAGAGTTCTGCCAATATTATCCTCGAAGTATCTGATAGTTTATGGTTTAACATCCAAGTCCTTGATCCACTTGGAATTTACTTTTGTGTTTGGTGAAATATAGTGGTTCAGTTTCATTCTTCTGCATGTTTCAACTCATTTTTTCCAACACCACTTGTTAAAGAGACTCTGCTTTCCCCATTTAATAGTCTGGGCACCTTTTTAAAGATTAGATGTCCGTAGGTGTGGGGGCTTAATTCTGGGCTCTCAATTCTATTCCACTAGTCAGTGTGTCTATTTCTGTTCCAGTACCAAGCAGTTTTGATGACGATGGCCCCATAGTACAATTTGAGATCTGGGAGTGTGATGCCTCCAGTTCTGTTATTTCTACTCAGGGTTGTTTTGGCTATTCTAGGTCTTTTCTGGTTCCAGGTAAACATATGTAGCATTTGTTCTGTTCTCTTAAAAAGTGTGGTTGAGCTCTTGATGTGGATCGCATTAAATTTGTAGATGACTCTGGGTAGTATATTCATTTTGATGATGTTAATTCTTCCAAAGCCATGAACATGGAATATCTTTCCACTTCTTTGTGTCTTTTTCAATCTCCTTGAATAATGACTCATAATTTTCAGTATACAAGTCTTTCACTTCTTTAGTTAGGTTTATTCCTAGATATTTTATTGTTTTTGTTGCTATAGTAAAAGGAATTGATTTCTGGATTTCAACTTCTTCTAACTTAGTGTTTGCATAGAGGAATGCCACTGACTTTTGTTAATTTTATAGCCTGATACCTTACTGTATTGCCTGATCATTTTCAAAAGATTCTTGCTGGATTCCTTAGGTTTTTCTATGTATACTATCATGTCAGCTGCAAATAGGGAGAGTTTGACTTCTTCTCTTCCAATCTGTATGCCTTTAATTCCTTGTTCCTGCCTGATCTAGGCCCATAATGACAACCTTTCAGCTCTAGTACTCTGGTGAGATTGTTCCTAGCTCATAGGACTCCTTAATTCCATGTCGGGCAGTGAACTTCCTAAAAAGCCACAGAACCTAGATGTAGACCAGGGCCCGTGAGACAGAGCACATGCACACATGTACCCATAAGTTAGGGGAAAATATATCCCTTAATGTAAAAGTGCACAACAGTTTGCTGTGACTCAGTAAGTGCAACAAGCAAGTACAAAGACCTAAAAGCAATACCTTTTGTATTAGGTACCATAAAGTACTTAATCAAATAGTTTACTTAGATCTAGATACCCTCCTCACCTACTTCCTGTTTCACTTCCCTCAATCACTCCAAGGCTAATGTTGTCAGACAAGGTAAGGACTACAAAAGCTGGATAGGAGCAAGAGACTGGCATACTTTAATGATGACTTTTTTGGCCACTACCAGGCCACCTTGTTGTCCAGGGCCCTAGCTGGGGAATCCTGGGATTCCCACATAGACAAGAAGTTCTTAAGAATAATCAAAATGAACTCAATTTTATGGTCTCTGGGGATAGGGAATCTTCTAGCCCTGGAAGCATGACCCAGAGACAGCTTAGCAAAACTTTTGCTTCTACAGGGGTGCCAATGAACCTGTCACTTGGGCTCCACTGTTTTCCTTCTTGCCCTCAGAATCTCTCTGCTCTAACCTTCCCATGCTCAATATTGCCAGGACCTGCATTCCTCTGTTTTTCTTTAATTATCCAACTTGACATGCCTGGTATCCCATAGAGTCTTCAAAAGGTTTAGCCACTTGGCAGGGGGTGGGGGGGAGTACCACTCTGTAATGAAGAAAAGATGAGGTTGTATTATTTGGAGCAAAATGACAGAACTGGAAGTGATTTTGTTGATGTTGCCTCTAGGGTTCTCACTAGCACTACAAATCCACTGCTCCTGGAAGCCATTTTTTTTTTTTCCATTTTCTTTGGATAGGACAGAGAGAAGTGGAGTGGTGGAGAGGAAGAGGGAGATAGAGAGGGAGAGAGACAGAGAGACAGAGAGACACCTGCAGACCTGCTTGTGAAGCGACCTTTCTACAGGTGAGGAGCTGGGGTCTTGAACTGGGATAGTTCTTACTATGTGCACTTAACCTGGTACACCACTGTCTGGCCCTATGGAAGTGATTTTTGTTAAGTGAAATAGTGAAGAGGTGAAGGACAATGGCCAGATGGTTTTCATTCAGGTGCAGAGTATAGGGGACTAAAGCAAATAAAATTGCAAAAACACTGATATCCTTGGTCTCTTGGACTTTGTGAGAACTGTGGTAGTTCTAAGGTGAGGGTTGAGCACAAAACTTAGGTGGGGGGTATGATGACTCACACACATCATGGGGGGCAATGAAATTTGTCCCCTGAAATCTTACAATTTTGAATATAAAAAGAGAAAAATTATCTTAGCAACTTTATTCAGTTATCTTTGACAAATCAGAATGAACACTTCATAGTGTCTTTATGCATGATAACATGTGTGCTCAACCAGGTGCACCACCACATGGTCCCTTGTTCCTACTTCTAAGCAAAGGTGTGACCAACCATTAGGTTGATGATCTTTCTGCTAGTTGCCTTGTCAGTTCAGGTGAGGGTCTAACCACCAATTCTGGCCATACTTACTTACATATCTGTTAATGGGGTCTCAAAACACCGTTGGATTTCAGAATAGCAGTTCATTTATAACCACACTGATTAAATATAATGTCTTGCTTATAAAACTTCATGTTCTGCTCAGTCAGTCATTTGAGGAGGCTTTATTCTGGGCACCCCTACAGCTATCATCCTTGCACATAGCTGCAATTCTCCCATTGCTTTACAACATGCAACTTCAGACCACCGGTCGCTATCTTGCCCAGCTCTACTCCTCCTTCTGCTCCTCTCCCCACAGCCCATGGAGATCTTCCATGTAGATGGATTATTTGTGCTGTGAATCTACTTTCTTGTTCTTCAACATCCCTGGTTGTCTGTCTTTTTTCGTTTGCCCCTGGTGTGACTTTCCTTGTCAGATACAACATGCCTTGCTCCTCTCACACTCATCTATCAGCTTATGATGGGCAAAGGAGAAACAACTCTTCTCTGACTCCTGGTGGAGTGTGTGTCACCCTCAGAACTCTTGATAGTGATAATCATGACAGAAGCTCCACCATTAAGCAGTGCTGTCTGGATTTCTTTTTCCTAAGGAGAGAGAAAAAAAAAAGTAAGATACTAGTACGTGGTGTTTTAGATGAGACAGAAGGAGGTTTTACTGTGGAGTTGTAGGAGCTCTCTTCTGACCCCTTTGTCATTTCATAGTCAAACTGCTCCCAAAATAAAACAAGTCCATACAATTCTACATTCAGGAGAGGGATTTGGGGCAGGCAGATCACTCAGACTGAAGCAGTCAAACTCAGAGGTGACCAGGAGGCTCCCCTGCACTGCCTTCTTGATGTCTGTCTTCCTGTGGGGAGGGGCTGTCAGCAGTTGATAGTGGGGGAGCCTCCTCGCTGAGGAAGTGGGCCTTCCTGCACAATGCCCCCTTCCTTTGGTTAGATGGGGGAACAAAGATTTGTTTTCTGAAGAAAGAACGTTACAAGTATCAACAGGTGTAAGAGGAGGGTCTGGCAGGTGATAAGTCTGCAGACATGGGAAAGTTGGGGGTGAAGGATGATGGAGCTGGAGAACGGAGTGACATCTCAGAGTGGACCAAGTATTCAGCCACTGAGAAGCAGTGAAGGGCTTTCTCCTGCCATCTAGAATGGCTGCAATGCCCCCCCCCCTTGTTTATCTTGGATTTTTTTTCTTTACTATAGTCTCTGATAACGTAGAATGATTTAACCAAAGACAAATGTCATCTTACTCTAACCTACCTAGCTTGAAGTCTTTCTGCTTGAGAACTGGGTGCATTTTGAGAAAATGCTAGTCCTATTAATGCACCAGCACTAGTTTTGCCTTCTGCTATTAACAAACTTCAATGATAACAACTAAAATGTACTCAAAACTCTCAGGCCCCACATTAATAATGTTGTGTATATCATGTCAGTTAACTTTCAAAATGACCCTGTAATTATCCAGGTTTTTGCAGATGAGAAAACTGAGGCTCAGAGATGCCAAGTCCCATATGCAAAGTCACACAGCTGACAAAGTGGATCCAAACCCAAATCTGTCAGATTTAATATGTTCTACTCCACACACATAGTGTAAGACAAATGAGTGCACATATCTCACATATTTGTTAGCGGTTGTGATATCTACCCTGTGACAATGGTAACTGTGATTTTGCTCAACTATTCACATGTTAAAGTAAAAGCAGCCACTGTTCACCCTGTCCCAGGCATTAAATTACAATTAAGCATCATCTCACAACATCCTGTGGAGTGGGTATTGCTATTTTCCTGGATGTGAGTCTCAGAAACATGAAGCAAATTGCTCAAGGAAAACAAATATTAAATAATGGTCAGGATTGAAACCCGGGTCTGTCCTGTATCAGAGGGAAGGGCTTTCTTTGTTTACTTTGATATTCTTTTTCAAATTGCTACAATGACTTGTTCCAGAGAACATTAAAAAAAAACATAGAGTTAAGCAATAGAACAATAAATTGGATTATTGAACAGAATGATGAATAAGCAATTTCCAATTTTCTTTTTATTTATTTATTATTGGACAGAGACAGAGAGAAATTAAGAGGGAGGGGAAGATAGTGAGGAAGAGAGACAGAGAGACACCTGCAGCACTTTTTTTTTTTACCACTTGTGAAGCTTTCTCACTGCAGGTGCAGACCAAGAGCTTGAATTCACATCCTTGTGCATTTTAATGTGTGTGCTTAAGCAGATACACCACCACATGGCCCCTATTATCTATAATAAAAATAGTAAAAGTAGGGGGTTGGATGGTGGTACACTTGGGATAACACACACATTATAGTGCACAAGGATTCAAGTTCAAACTCCATTTTCCCTCCTGCATGGGGGAAGATTCAGGTGTAATGAAGCAGTGCTGCAGGTGTCTCTCTTCTCCATCTCTTCCTCTTTGTCTCTCACCCTTTGTCAAAAAGAAAATGGTCTCCAGGAACAGTAGAGTTGTGCAAGCACTGAGCCCCAGCAGTAACACCAGTGGCAAAAAGTATGTATATGTACATATATACGTATATATACATATATGTATATATACGTATATATACTTTTATATACAGACATATATATGCACTAGTTCTTTGTTGTGTGCAAAGTCTAGTGCTTCAAGCTTTGCATAATATGCTCATTTGATGGATGCCAAGACTGCTCTATATTACAGACCAATAAGTGTGAGCTGCTTTCATGGGAGTCTCCAAAGGGGGAAAAAAGTGATTGTTAACCAAGGATTAAGAGGTGGTACATTGGGAAGGGGGTGGTGAATAGTGAGGGGAAGGCTGCCCCTGTTTCTGTTGCATCTCTTCCTCCCTTCCAGCTGCTGAGAAGAGAAGGTGGTTGTTGGCAGGTTATGAGCCCTCGAAGATCAGAGGGCCTGGAGAGGCACATAAAACCCACTTGGTGTGGATTTCACAGTTTAGCTGGAAATTGGATTCCCATCACTCTCCCTCATTCCAGTTCTTCCACACATCATCCAAGATAAAACACGGACTTTACGAAGGTGTCGTGTGGATGGAGAAAAAACATATGTGGGTAGTTCTTGGGGACCATTGAAGAATACAAAGGCCACATTCATTCAAGTTTTGTCAGACAGTGTCCTGCTTTAAGACCCTGGAAATGTTCACATCTCAGAAATATGTCAGGACACTGCTAGCCGAGTGAGAGAGGGAAGAAGTCATGTTCACTTCTGCAGAGTTGAGATTAAGCACCCCAAAGTCAGCACCATGTCCAAGGTCACAGATCAACCAATAATAACAGAGAGAGGAATCAAAAATTATTAAATTGCTTCACTTGGAAAGCTTTGAGTCTGGATTGATTCCAGGGAGGAGATACTAGAGTTTTCCTACTCTCCACCTCAGTCCAGATGCCGATCCAAATGTCTTCTTTCATCAGAGGTTGTGTTGAACCTGGCCAGGAGGGACCCAAGGTCTAGAAGAAGAAGATGCAGAATGACAGAGTAAACAGGGTTACACCTTTGTCTCTATGGATGTATGGTATGAGACCAAGCTGACTCCATGCCAACCTCACGGAGCTCCTCAGAAATGATGCTTACAATCAAATAAGAGAAGAGGTAGCTGATCTCCCAAATCTCATTGAAAGCATTTTAAACTTTAGGCTGTAAAATCAATGCAAAAAAAAAATCATAGGTGCTCTTCATCCTGATTCCTCTAAAATTTGTTTATCTTCCCTGCCTCTTCCTTTTCTTCTTTGATAGAGACAGAGAGAACAAACAGGTGAAAGATACCATTGCACTGAAGCTTCCTTCAATGTGTTGGGGACCAGGCTCAAACCTGGGTCATGTACATGACAAAGAAGACAACTATGTAAGTGAGCTATTCCACCAGCCTAATCTATTATTTCCTATATGAGAGAAGGTGTGTGTGTGTGTGTGTGTGTGTGTGTGTGTGTGTGTGTGTCAGAGAGAGAAAGAGAAGAAGGAGGAGGAGGAGGAAGAGGAGGAAGAGGAGGAGGAGAATAAAGAGAAGAAGGAGGAGGAGGAAGAGGAGGAAGAGGAAGAGGGAAAGAACTCTCTGTGTGAAGTATGTGAGAATAAATTGTAGGGATGATGTCCTTCACCCCTAGAGGCTTCATAATATCTTTCCTAAAATCAAGACACACTCTAGCCCTCATATGTGATAGAAATCAAGGAATTAGCATTGATAACAATGCTACTCTAAGCTGCAGACTTTATAAAGATTTTGCTGTTTAGCTCAATAAAGAGGATCCAGACTCCTGTTGCATTCATCTGCCAAATCTCTCTTTTCCTTTCCTTTCATCTGAAACATTTTCTTAGTCTGTCTTTGAATTTCCTGTCACAAATTTTTCTTTTTAAAGTATCACTCAGTTCCTTGTAAACCGTCCTTCAAGCTGGATCTATTTAAAGTTACCTGGTGCAAGAGTAGCACAGAAATGATGTCTTCTTAGTCCATCATGTTGGCCAGCATGGAATGCACTGTGTCTCACTATTTTGATACCAGTTACTGTCACTTGCTTATGATACTGCCTGCCAGGTTGTTCTCCACTGTGTAGTAACACTTTTCCTCCTAGTAATCATCAATGTCTTGTGGGAAGATCTGTATTATACAACAACAACAAAATGTCTAACAGGGAGTGAGGGTAGCTTAGTTGGTGGGACACAAGATTTGGAGAAGTGAGGCTCCCAGTTTAATCCCTGGTGCCACATGTACCAGAAGTGATGTTCTGGTTTCCTGTCTGTCTGTCTGTCTGTCTAGCTCTATCTCATATGAAACTCTCTCATATAACTTATGTATAAAATAAACCTTTAAAAGAAAAAGAACAAATTAAAAAATAAATTGTCTTTAAAAATCTAATGCTTCTCCAACTTTTAGTCTTAGTACATATCAAAATTTCTTGCCAAATCAGTTATGATGATAATGGCTCCTAAATAACAATGTTTTCTTCCTCCTCCACCTTCTCCACCTTCTCCTCTTCCACCTCTCCCCCCTTCTCCTCCTCTTGTTCTTTTCCCTTCTTTTATTGACCAGGATCATCCCTGGGGCTCAATACCTGCACAACCCCACCATTTCTGGTAGCCATTTTTCCCCTTCCTTCATTCTTTTTTTCTTTCCCTCTTTCCTTTCTTCCTTCTTCCTTCCTTCCTTCCTTCCTTCCTTCCTTCCTTCCTTCCTTCCTCCCTCCCTCCCTCCCTCCCTTCCTCCCTCCCTTCCTTCATTCCTACCTTCCCTCCTTTCCTCCTTTCTTTCTTCCTGCCTTCTCTCTTTTTTACAGAGGTGAGAGATAGAGGGGAGGAGAGAAACAGACAGAAGGAGAGAGAGAGAGAGGGGGGGGATAGGTAGTAGTTAACCTGGCGAAGCATAGATGTTGCCATGTGTAAGGACCTAGGTTCAAGTTCCCACTTCCTACCTATGGGGAACCTTTACAAGCAGTGAAACAGTGAAGGCATCTCTCTCTCTCTCTCTCTCTCTCTCTCTCTCTCTCTCTCTCCTTTCCCTCTCATTTTTCTCTGTCTCTATCCAATAAACAAAAAAATATTTCTTAAAGTTTAAAAAAGAAAAAGAAAGAATGGCAGACACCTGTAGCCCTGCCTCACCACTTATGAAACCTCCCCTTACAGATGAGGAGCAGGGGCTTCAGCCTAGGTTCTCATACATGGTAATGAGTGAACTTTACTGAGTAGACCATCACCTGGCCCTGATATTTTCCTTTCTATCTATTTACTAATGTTAGTGTGGACTCACCCACCTTATTTAGTATCTATTGATAGTTATCTTCCTTTAGTACTATTTATTTATTTATTTATTTTTGCTCAGATTATCTATAGTCCCTATCCTCTAAGATTTTCTTTTGCTCTTATCTTCTGTAAGAAGAAACGTTCAAACATTACCTGCTTATAAGTGCTCAAGATCATTTTTGAGAATGATGTTGAACCACTGCCTACAATTCACAAAGGAAAGGGACACCATAGTTGAGTGCCCAAGCTTTGAAAAGAATGGTTAAATGTTTTGGCCCCAAGTACTTGTGCAGGGTACAGAGAAAATAGTTTTGTGGAAAGGGAGACTCTTGAGGACAATTAAGTACTCAAACAGTAGAAACTTGTCTGATATGATGGTCAGGCAGAGTTTCCTGTTTCACTCAGGTTGTAGCTGAGGGTTATTGATTTAACCTCTTCTGTAAGCTGAGTCTGATCAGCCAGGCAGTATTTCTACTCTCACATTGATTCTGACTCTATCCACATGCTTTTCTTCCCCCTGCCCCATCAGCTTTCCTGCACTCCCTCCAGCAACAAGCAGAAAAGTGAGCCCCTAGTCAACATTGTGATACTGAATGGATTATTTGGAAGATGAGTAGAGTAGAATTGGCAGCTTCAGGATTTGTTTCATAGAAAAGCTATTTAAAAAGTCAACACACACACACACACACACACACACACACACACACACACAAAATGTCACTGGGCAGGAGAATCCAAACATTGATTACAGAGCTGTCTCTGTGTTGGGCAGAAGTTGAGAAGATAGTTCACTCCCCAGGTTCATCACAGCCGTAAGTATCAAGTAAATATGTAGGTATATGGGTATGAACTGAGAAATAACAGCTGTCTCCTGCAACAGGACTCTGTCCTCTAAGGAAATAACAACATGCTTGCAAAGCTTGCAAAGTCTCTGTGCAAACCATCTAAGTTGCTTTACCATCTCTGGGCTGTGGTAGAGGACCATTGGTCATAGGTGCCCACACAGCTTATATTTTCTGAAGCTCTGAGCATGGTGGAAAGATGGGGGCAGAAGGAGGTAGCAGTCACATTTTTGCTCAGTCTCTCTGGGAAACTCAGCAAATGGTCTGGTAGAGCAGGAATCTGCTCCTGTTTGTGGAGGGGGAGAGGCCAAGGAAGCTTTCACTTTGGGAGGTATTTAGATGTTCCTCTAAAATAACAAGGGAGTCTTGCAGACTTCTCAGGGGGCTAGAAACAACACTAGACAAATGGCTTGAAGTACCTACAAAGGAATTGCTGCTTTAAATCAAGACGGTTTCTAGTTCTCCTTGTTGCAGAGTTCTGTTCCATTTGTTCTCTGGCTGTTGACATGTTGTTCCACATAAGCTACCTTTCCTCAGCTACCTTTCATCTAATTTCTGGTTCTTCAACCTTTTCATGCCATCCCTTTCCTCTTGAGTTAAAGATAAAAGGGTTATAATATGTAATCCTCACAAATGAGGGAATGATGAAGAAACTGATAGTCAAGAAAGTGATTAGCCAGAGCTCTGAACTAGGACCTTCTTTCTGTGTTCTAAGCAAAGTCTGGAGAGTCAGAAAGTCTGGCCTATAGTTACAGCATGGCCACAGGTTTTCTATGTGACTTGCAGCAAATTCTCTATTTTTTTCCCTCAACGATAGCATAAATTAATGTGTGTGTGTGTGTGTGTGTGTGTGTGTGTAAATGGAAATAGATGGAAAATTCCTTAAGATAGTGAGTCCATATATAGCAAACCTATAGCCAACATCATACTCGGTGAAAAATTGGAAGCATTCCCCCTCAGACCAGGTACTAGACAGGGCTGCCTACTATCACCATTACTATTCAACATAGTGTTAGAAGCTCTTGTCATAGCAATTAGGCAGGAATAACGAATTAAAGGGATACAGATTAGAAGAGAAGAAGCCATTTCTCACTATTTGCAGAAGATATAATAGTATACATAGAAAAACCTAAAGAATCCAGCAGGAAACTCTTAGAAATTATCTGACTACAAGATTAACACAAAAAAGTCAGTGACATTCTTCTATGCAAAAACTAAGTTAGGAAAAGAAGAAATCCAGACATTAATGCCTTTTACTATAGCAACAAAACTATAGAATATCCAGGAATAAACCTAACCAAAGAAGTGAAAAACTTGTAGACTGGAAATTATGAGTCACTATTTAAGGAAATAGAAAAAGACACAAAGAAGTGGAAAAATATTCCATATTCATGGGTTGGAAGAATTCACTTTCATCATGAAAGTGAATGTACTACCCAGAGCCATATACATATTTAATGCAATCCCCATCAAGATCCCATCCAATTTTTTTTAGGAGAATAGAATAAAAGCTACAAAATGGAACCAGAAAATACTTAGAATTGCCAAAACATTTCTGAGAAGAAAGAACAGGACTGGAGGCAGCACACTTCCATACTTCAAGTTGTATTATAGGGCCATTATAATCAAAACTACTTGGTACTAGAACATAGACACACTGACCAGTGGAATTGAGAGCCCAGAAATAAGTGTCCACATCTATGAACACCTAATGTTTGACAAAGGTGCCATATTAAATGGGGAAAGGAGAATCTCTTCAACAAATGGTGTTGGAAAATTGGGTAGAAACATGCATAAGAGTGAAACTGAACCACTATAGTTCACCAATTCAAAAGTGCGTTCCAATTGGATCAAGGACTTGGGTGTTAGACTATCAAATACTTATAAGAAATATTGGCAGAACTCTTTTCCATTTAAATTTTAAAGACATCTTCAATTATACAAATCCAATTACAAAGAACACTAAAACAAAAATAAACCAATGGGACTACATCAAATTAAAAAGCTCTGCACAGTGAAAGAAACCATCACCCAAACAAAGAGACACTTTACAGAATGGAAAAAAATCTTTATATCAGACAAGAGGATAATAACCAAAATATAAAGAGCTCACCAAACTCAGCAACCAAACAGTAAACAATTCTACCCAAAAGTGGGAAGAGGATACGAACAGAATATTTACCAAAGAAGAGATCCAAAAAGCCAACAGACATGGAAAAAATGATCCAAGTCATTGATTGTCAGAGAAATGCAAATAAAGACAACAGTGAGATACCACTTTACTCCTGTAAGAATGTCATACTTCAGAAAAGGTAGCAGTGGGAGTCGGGCTGTAGCGCAGCGGGTTAAGTGCAGGTGGCGCAAAGCACAAGGACCGGCATAAGGATCCTGGTTCGAACCCCGGCTCCCCACCTGCAGGGGAGTCACTTCACAGGCGGTGAAGCAGGTCTGCAGGTGTCTATCTTTCTCTCCTCCTCTCTGTCTTCCCCTCCTCTCTCCATTTCTCTCTGTCCTATCCAACAACGACAACAACAATAACTACAACAATAAAACAACAAGGGCAACAAAAGGGAATAAATAAATATTAAAAAAAAAAAAAGAAAAGGTAGCATCAGCAAATGCTGTAGAGGTTGTGAGAGCAAAGGAACCCTCCTGCACTGCTGGTAGGAATGTCAATTGGCTCAACCCCTGTAGAGAGCAGTCTGGAGAACTCTCAGAAAGCTAGACATGGACCTAATCTATGACCCTGCAATTCCTCTCCTGGAAATATAACCTAAGGAACAAACACAGCCATCCAATAAGATTTATGTATACCTATGTCCATAGAAGCACAATTTTTAATAGCCCAAACCTGGAAACAATCCAGGTTTCCAACAACAAATGAGTCACTGAGCAAATTTTGGTCTATATACACAAGTTGAGCTATACTACTTATACTACTCAGTTATTGAAAATACTACTTAGGTATTAAAAATGGTGAATTCACCTTCTTCCCCTAATCTTGGATGGAGCCTGAAGGAATTATATGCTAAGTGAAATAAGTCAGAAACAGTGTGTGACCTCCATGTTCAATCCCTGGTATACCACATGTGAGTGCTATGGTTGTGGAAGAAGTTTCAGTGCTGTGGTTCTTCTCTCTCTCTCTCTCCCCATATGTATTTCTCACTCACTCCCTCTCTTTCAAAAAGTTAATCCAGAGCATTGAATCCCTGACAACAACAACAATGAAATCATTTGGTCTTTATCACATAAGCTTCTCTCTTCCCTCCTTCCTCTTCCCTCCTTGAGGCCCCAGATAGAGACTCTATCCCATTTTCTAACTCATGATAAATATTCTCATCTTGTCCTTTTGACTTTAGAATACACATGTATGCAAATTCTCCATGCATAGGCTTTTTTTTTCCTCTTACTCATCTGTCTGTGAATTTGATTGTTTGACTAACCCACAAAAACCTAGAGAGGCAGGGTTTGGATATAAATAAGTAGATGTGAATATATGGATTTATTCATATACATCCAAATATATCTCTGTATATGTTTCTGGACATTCTCCAAGGATAATTTACAGTCTCCATCTCCTCCTCAACCCATTTCAGCTCACCTTCATCTCTCCAGGAAATAGCTTTCACTAAAGTCATCAGTGACCTCCATGTTGACAATTCCAATGGATCTTGACAGCCTTTGGTTTAAACTCTATCATTTAATCCTTCTTCTTAAAAAATTCTCTTCTGAGAACTTCCACCATCCCAAATCCCCTACCTCTCTTCCAATCACTTTGACAGCAACTTCTTCTCCTTCTTCTTCTCTCTCTCTTCCTCTTTCTTGTCCTCCTTCACTTCTTTCTCCTCTTCCTTCTTCTCCTCCCTATATATTTTTCTCTCTGTGTCTCTGTCTCTCTTCCCTCCTTTATAGACTCTTTATCCTCTATCCAGAACTGGAATTATTTTAAAAATTCTCTTATTGGAAAAACACTGGAGAATCTCATTCATAGGTGGAAGCTAAGAGACAAAGCAAGAGATAACACAGGAAGAAGCCTTAATGATCTGTGGTTTTTCAAAGCAGATGTGGGAACTCAGAGTAGGGGTGTCAGGGGGAGAAGGATTAATGGGAACTGGATGCCCTATGGTGGAGGAGGGTGATGACTGAGGGGAGGGTGAGATATGGTGATATCCATCAAGGAGAGATGTGGTAACAACCCTGTAAATTAGCATTCCCTCAATTATGTGATACACCCCCAAAAAATTCTCTATTCTGAATTCTCACTTTATGTGATCTAATCCTTCTTTCTGTCTCCTCTATATAAAAATGGTGGTAAACTTTTATGTTCAGTCCATACCTTTACTCCAAAAGACAGACTTCTTTTTTTCAAGATTTAATTGTTTATTTATTTATTTATGAGAGAAAGACAAGGAGAAAGAGAACCAGAACATCAGTCTGGCACGTGTGCTGCCAGGGATCAAACTTGTAACCTCAAGCTAGATAACCTAACACTTTCTCCACCGTGCCACCTCCAAAACTACAATAACTAGACTTCAGTATTAAAATTCAATTAAACTCTTCTGATTACATATTCAAAAACACTGTGAACTAGAAATTGGCATTATCTTACTCAGAAATCTTTCTCCTGAAACACACTTTTCCTTCAACATTGCCCATTTTTTAAAATTTTATTTTATTTATTTATTCCTTTTTGTTGCCCTTGTTGTTTTATTGTTGTAGTTATTATTGTTATTGTCGTCGTTGTTGGATAGGACAGAGAGAAATGGAGAGAGGAGGGGAAGACAGAGAGGAGGAGAGAAAGATAGACACCTGCAGACTTGCTTCACCGCTTGTGAAGCGACTCCCCTGCAGGTGGGGAGCCGGGGTTCGAACCGGGATCCTTATGCCGGTCCTTGTGCTTTGCGCCACCTGCGCTTAACCCGCTGCGCTACAGCCCAACATTGCCCATTTTAATGGATAGAAATGGTATTCACCCACTTTATAAATCAGATATGAGGTGTCATCCTTGATTAGTCACCACTTTCCATCTCTGATTTTATTACCAGGTTCTAAGAGTCCTACTAATTTCTGCTATCATAACCCTAGGAAAATAAATACCATCTCTGACTTGGAATACTACTAACCTTCCAGATGTGTTCTGCATATTATTCCCCTTGAAGCTCTTCTCCACATTGCAGTCACAGTGGCCTTTATGAAACTCAGATATCTCACTGCTGTACTCCCAGCTTACAACCTACCATGGTTTTCCCTGATCCCAGAGCAAAACCCATAACACTCAACAAGATTCACATAGGTCTTCTTCTCCTGACCTTTCCAGCTCATCTGTTTCATAATTCTCCTCATTCTGTAAGTCCCAACAATGCCTACCTTCTCTCAGCTCCCTGGACATGCAAGGTCTCCACTCTTCCACGGAGCCCATATAGTCTGGGATACTCTCTGCAGCCAGGAAGCCCTTTTATCTTTTTCATTGTGTCCATCTCATTCATTACTTCTGCTGGGAACTTCTTGACCTAATTGAATATCCTGGATATAGGCTGTCATTGTGTTAATGACAGGAGCAGTTCTCTTGACCAAGCTCCATCTAGCTGATTTCTCAGATTCATTAACATATCCCACCCGTCTGTGAAGCATACTCTTCTTGCTCATAGTCCTTTGAGTGCTGGATGTTGGCAGGTCACTCAAACGTAGTTGGATATTTCTGCTTCTCTCTGGTTTGTTTTTAGCTGATCCTGAATAGTTAGTACTTGTTTCCAAATGAATTGATGCTAGCAGAAGTATCACATTGCTCTCACATACTTTTGTGATCTACATAATTGAACTAAATGCTATATATATGACAATGAAATGTAAGTACAATAGGTATTCATTTACATGAAAACTAAATTATAAAATTTGAAAAGACTCAACAGAAATGAGGCAGCTTAAGAAATGAGCGAAAGACTTGTAAAAATCAGGGAGGGGATTATAAAAACTAAAGACTTCTGAAGTCAGTCATTTTTCTTTTCAAGTGTGTCTGACTTTTCCCACCACTTTAAAGAAATGAAAACAGGAAATCATAGATGATGCACTAAGGGTGTGGTTTGTAGAAGAAAGATGACAGAGAAAAGGTATTGGCTTTACCTCAAAAGATTCATGCAGATATGTGCATGTGCACAAATAACTCCCTGATGTAAGTGAAAACAAACATATGTGGCATGTATCTTTTTGTGTGTGATTCTCCCCTCCAATAGATCAAAACCTTCCTACAGGGAATGACACTAGTGGATTTTCATCAGTGTTGGTCACAGGATTTTCAAAACTCAGGGTAAAACAAGCCTTGTTCAAAATGTATTAAGAATTTCAAGATGGAAAAGCAAAGTATTAGACCCACTCCAGACAGCTCTCAAAGTGTAGTAACCCATGATGGGAGGGCTATGTGCAAAGCTGGTTCTGATGTCCATCTCCTCACGTAGAATTGGATGGGGTGTGTGTGAGTGTTTCACTTAGTAGGTCTCTGTTGAGGGTGTTCAATGGACTCTAGATATACAGTATAGAGCAAAATGTTGGCCCTTGTGGAACTCAATTTCTGTGGCCAGTGTTATGGAGGTGGAGGGAGTAGATCTTTTAACAGTGCACCTCTTATTTCTGCATAGAATCAAAGGAGGTGGCATCTGTGAACATAACTTAAACACAGGGGGCTCTGATATGAAGAGGCATATTCAAGTTCTTTCATTGCATCAAAAAGAAAATGCTTCTTTGTCATGTCTTTGTTCTTACTGGAAGTCAATTCATCTTTGGAGGCAAAGAAACTTTCCAATGGGCTGACATCTAGCAATTGAAATCCTGCTTCAGCCCACATGAATTTCAACTGGCCTGTACAAGTCCCACCAAATTACCTTCCTGACTCTTGTAGAAGAAGAAGGTGAATTGGTTCCAGGTAGGCAGTGACATTAGACAAGATGTCCTGAGTCTCCTGACCACACCTCTACTTCCCCATCCATGACAATGAGGGCAGAAGCAGCTGACACCTTTTAATGTTTCTCCCTCATAACTCCAAGACCCCCAGTTGATGACATCTGCAGGGAACCACGGACATCCAATCTTGCTGATGTGAACACATCTTGACCATAGACAAATCAAGAGCCAAGTATCTATAGGCTAAGAGCTGAAAAAAATAGCTGCATGTGCCTCTCAGCTTCCTGCCTGCCAATTCTCTCTTGCTCCATACCTCTTGGCCTCTCTGTGTTCCTTCTCCTCCCTACCATCTTCATCTGCTTACAGAAATTCCTGTTCACACTAAGCTTCACAAAGCAGAGGATTCAATAAGGAAGACATCTGAACAGAGGAGGTGAGATGACACGTCAGTCACTGTGTCCTGCCCTTTCTTTGAGTAAATTATCCTGTGACTCTAGGTCTCTCTCCCAGAAGCTGACAAACCAAATAAATATGTGTGCATAATTTGTAGGGAGAGAGGAGAAATCCATTGCTCCTTTCCCTCAATCCATCTCTTGTCCCTCTGGCTCCTTCTCAAGTTAGCCACTCACTCAAACAGACTATGAATACTTCGCATGGATTCTAAAGCCAGTGGGACAAGAGGAAGATAAGTATACAGCCTGAACTAAAACATGGGACAGAAGTCTGGGCTTTAAGGAAAAAGAAAGGGGACTCATGTGATGTAGGAAGTGTAGCTTGTATGACAAAGACTCTGTAATTTGGTGTGTTTCTGTCACAACAGATATACTTCTCTGACAGAACAGTCATTTCTAGTAATAATTCTAATTTTGGACAATCAGACCAGTTTACATTCTTCTAGGTAGCTGAGGGAGGTATAAGTACTTTCTGTACACAGACTGACTTCAATTCACAATAATCCACAGTGGCATTAGGAAAGCCTGTTTTGAACATCTTGGGGAGACCTAGACTTTAAATTCGGAGATGAGCTTTGACAGGAAACAAAATTAATAAAAAGCACCAGCTACGTTGGCTACTTATGTTGTATCTAAGCAAGAAATAAGACAACTCCCTAGATTAGAAATGTCCTTTTTTTAAAAATTTTTTATTTATTTCTGAGAAAGATAGGAGGAGAGAGAAAGAACCAGACATCACTCTGGCACATGTGCTGCTGGGGATTGAACTCGGGACATGCTTGAGAGTTCAAAGCTTTATCACTGTGCCACCTCCCAGACCACAGAAATATCTTTTATTATTATTTAAATGAGAGAGATTCAGAAAGACACACAAAGAAAGCACTGCTTGGCTCTGGCTGATGGTGGTACTGGGGATTGAACCTGGAACATCAGTGTCTCAGGCACGAGTATCTTTTGCAGAACCATTATGCTGGCTCCCCAGCTCAGTCAAAAATATCTTAAGAAGGACCATCACCCAAACATAGGGGAGTTCATTTCATGAGTATCTTTCTTACACACCATTCTCTCCAATTAGCCTACAAGTTCCTTCAGGCTGCCCATTTATTTGAAACTCTTCTTGTTTTGTTTTGTTTTTTTAAGTTTTCACTATTGTTTTTATTAAAAAAATTAAAACAATGACAGTGAATAGGGAAGTGCTTGAGAAGGGTAGGTTGATTTTTTTTTTTTAGTTTTTTATTAGTGATTTAATATTGATTTACAAAATTATGAGATAACGGGTATAATTCCACATTGTTGCCACCACCAGAGTTC